>NW_009628109.1:8975-16635 GCF_000690535.1 Cariama cristata
TTGCCTAATTCCTGCGGCAGCCAGCAACCTCCTTCAGCTGAAACATGACATTAGGTTCTGTCTAGGTGGGTTATATTTTAAAGAACTTTTTGTCAGGAATTTTTGCTGTTAATAAATGGTACAGCCTTTTGTATGTCCTAATTTTTCTAGATTATTTTTTTGAGACATTCTCTTTACTCTAGGATTTGCTGTCATCATCACGCTGATATTGAACTAAAAATCAGATGCACTTTATCTTCTTTTTTTTTTAATACCCAATGCTAACGACTCCCAATAGTTCAAACAAAAAGTTTATGCCTCCGTCCTGGCACCAGCCTCTGACCATGCTGAAATGACATGGGAGCAGCAAAATGCAGGATGGGAGGTAGAACGTGATGTTTCACATGCAAAACTGGCTCAGGTCTCCAAGTGCCTGTTCAACCACAGCCTGTCCTGCTGATCCCATGTGGCACACAGACCCATGTGTGCACTGCCAGGGGTTGCTCACAGCTGTCCACAGCTCCTAGAGCATCCAGGGCAAGCAAGCCTGTGGTTATAGGTTGCCAAAGCTTCCAGCTGTTCTGCCCTACAACTTTGCTTGGATGAAGAAAACTTTGGGAACCCTTATTTAAGAGGCAGAACCGTTCAGATTGCTATTGGAAGAGGGGATGTCATCAGTCCAACTGAATAGGACACAGAGACTCCTCTTCTTCTTCCCTCTCAGCTTCCCCCCTCACTTCTATAACAATTTCCCCTCTTGTTAAAACAGAGATTAATTTCAAGTTCAAAGTGCATTTCAAAGTTCTCCTCACCATCATCACCTGTTCAGAGGCCTTGTGACAATGAACGCCATGGAGCTGGGGACAGAGCTGGACGAGCTCCCAAACAGCTATGGAGGACGTGCTAAGAGCCTCAAAATCGGTGGCTCGGGATACGTGGGCCAGATTTGCAAATGCACTGAGGCATCTGAAGATGCAGCTAGGCATGCTATGGGATTTACACAAATGCCTAATCAGGCACTGGCTAGCTGCCACTGTCTTTAAAAATTAGTTAAATATCTTGCCTGCTCATGTGCTTTTGTTAATCCTGCTATGTGCTTTTCTGCCTCTTTGGGCAGTTCAATCTTTTTTTAGTCTAGTCCCAGGTTATTATGTTACAAAACTGTACTTTAATATATATCACAAAACAATTTACATTAAGTACATAGAGCTTTAGAGAGCAGGATCGTTTCTTGGTTTTAGTGGTGATTTCTAACTAATAGCTTTAGCATTCCTATAGCTGTACCATCTGATGACTGCAAAAACCCTCAAAATATTAATTAACTGAGCCACACAATGCACCTGTGAACTAGATTTTTATCATTCATTGGCAGATGGGGAAACAAAGACACAGAAAGGTTGAATGCCTTATCGAAGAGCCCAGAGGAGGCCTGTTGCAGAGCTGGAAACCTAACAATTAGAACCCAGATACACTGACATTTGGTGCTGCACATTATTACATGTCAGGTCTTCCTTTCAAGTCTCAGATCACAATCCCTTACTAACTCGAAACTCTTCTACTGCTACTCCTCTTCTTCCTCAAAGCCCTTCCATTATCTTCTTTATGTAGACAGCACCCTGCCTGTCACTCAGCCATAGGTGATACTTTTGACTCGAGATTTTCATGTTCTGTTGAGGACTTGCAGGTAGTTCTTTACCAGTTGTCTAAGACACAGTTTTTCTATTTTGCCTTCACAGATAAAGTGCTTGTCCAAAGTTTCATCATATATCAATAGCTGCAACCCTTCTGTTTTGGACTTGACAAATGCAATCTCACACAATCAATATTCCTCCAGAAAACATTGCTGAAAAGATCATTTCCGTAAGCTCTTTGTTTTGTCTTTGTCATCTCTTCACTAGTTCCCCTTCATTTTATTTTACAAGCTTAAGCTCTTGTTTTCATTTTTTAAGTCCCTCATAGCCCATTCCTGCATTATCTATATAGGTCACAGATGAGCCCCTATAAGAATGGCAGGATAGCAAAAAGACGGAGAGAGAAAAGGTTGGGCTGTTCCTTTGAACAGAAGACTCTTTTGCTCTGGGATTAAAGAAGTAGAGTGTTAGCAAATAACTGGCAGGACAACTGGTATCAGCAAGAAATAAAGGAACAGATTAGTATGAAGATTTCCGAGTAATGTCTAACAAGCTAGCTGTTAGCTAGTAACATTGTTGTCTAAATATAAACGATACTTGACTTTAAATCTCGTATAGGTAAAGCAGATTTCAAGGCCACAAAACCCTCTTGCTTGCATGCTTGCTATCTGCCTATGTAGCTTACTACTGCGAAGGAAAAGTAACAATTTATCATAGAGGAAAGGGAGAAAAGGAAGAGAGAGCTTCTCTGCGTCTTTACAACTAATCACACATGGATTTAGTGAGAAATATTTCTGCTGAAAAGAAAAGCTGCTCTACTGAATCCAGGAGAATTTTGGTACCCAGCTGGATTTGAGGCTGTGGACAGTCAAACCACAGGCATCTATAAATTTCAAAAAAAAAAAAAAAAAAAAAAAAAAACAAAAAAAAAAAAAAAAAAAAAAAAAATCACCTTATTTTGAAAGGCAAGTGAGACTAGACCAAAGATGATTATCAAAAACAAGCCAAGAAACAATTTCCCCTTTTATTTTACTGTGACATGACTGAGGCAAACAAGCCAAGACACATGCATTAAAAAATTCCTTTAAAATAATGCTAAAACACAAACATTTAGATGACTGTCATAGTGTCTTCCTGGGTTCTTTGTTAGTATGTATCTACATCAAGATAGCAGAGAAAAGAAAAACTACCATGACACACGTGAGTATAGCAGGAAGTGTTGCTCTATAAAACAAATTTCAGGCTATGAAATAATTCCATTAAGCAGTCATTTCATAAAGAAATTGAGTTATAATAATTTAAGGGTTTTAGAAATGCCTTTGACACAAACACTAAACAAAAAGTACTTAGATTTCAAACTGTTCTACTGGTTGAAACAGGAGAAAATACTTTGGATTTGCACTATTCAGTTGAATTTAGATAATTTAATGCAATTCCAAAGGCTCTCCCAGAGAGCAGTTACAAGAGACTACACAGAAAGATCTTTCCAAAGTTGGAGAATCACTGCACAAGCCAAATAAGAAATAGGATACCCAAGATAACATTCTTCCCTTCCTTCTTCATCTTAGGGAGATTCACCAATTTCAATATACTTGTCAATTTAGGATGTTATGAACCTGGTGGTCATGTGACAAAAATTGACACTTCAGATGAGTTAAGAATGAAGAATGGGTACAGCGATGAAAATGTATCCACACCAAAGATGACAACGATCAGCAGAAACATTTTGACATCCTTGTCCTAGGTTCTAGTAAAGAAAAAAAAAAAAAGTACAAAATGATAGAAGGATTTAGCTGGCAAACAGATGAGTTAATAAGCCATCACTTTACGCAAGGTGAGAAGGTATATTGAGCAAAAAGATATTTTTAAAAGTTTAACTTGGGAAAAACACAAAAAAAGATGCATTCAGTGAACAATTTTCTACAGATGATAAGATACAGGCAAGATGCTTCTCCTCACACATAACAGGAAAGGGTATGAAAAAGATACAACCAACCAGCATGATCAACGTAACAATGAATGATTTGCAATCAAGAAGCAGTTGCACTATATCTACAACAATCATCACTTGCTCTGGTAAGCAGTCTGCTTGCACTCCTAAAATGTAGTTGATGTCTGGGAGAAGATAGTGAGGCAGTCCTGTTGTTGGTATGTGGAGCAGGTTTCCCCTGTGGAACAACTTTCACAACGTTAGTTGTTATTCTAATATTATTACAATATTTTTTTTCTCTGTATTCTTAAAATGGTATTTATACTAGGAACTCTGACTAGATTCATTAGGTGTTCCTATCAGACTTACAATGCTAAATAATAGACTGGATATAAGGCAGAGCTCTTGTTTATTTTTCATGCTGCCCTTCTTCTCCATGAATTGTTCTTTTAAGGTATAGTAACACAACATCTGTGTTTATATTAACCGCAGTTCAAAAATCACTTAAACAGTTATTATAATGGCAGGGAATCTCTCTTCTTTCCTTACCTCTCACCCTCTCTATGAAGGGCCAAACAAAATAGGGATGGCAATCTGTAATACACCTAGGAAATGCGTCCTACTCATGTGGGAGGATTTGGGCAGGGGACTGAGTCTTTTTCTTTTTAATCCTTTTTTAGAATAGAACAGAAGCCTTGTAGGGTTGGAAGTAGACGTGGCCAGCAAAGGAATTAAGCCATTAGTACTGGAGTAAATGTGGCAGCAGCAGCATCTGTGAGGAGGAGACATAAAAGAGGGAAAAATCAGCCACAAGCAGGAAAGAGGGCCTAGGAGTTATACAGACTGGAGAAGCTTTGGATCGAAGGGTAGGGTCCAAGTTGTGTGAGGTGATCAGGCTGGAAGGATTTAAGGATGGAGCATGGAAGGAAGCAGAGATTGTAGAGTAAGGATATTTGAGTCAACTGGATGACAGTGACAGCAGAGCGGATGGGAAGGGTCTGACCAGGCTGGAAAGAGGCAGTAAATGAGGATGTGGTCACCTCGGCAGAGAAGGAGAAGGTGGGAGAGCAGAGTCTATGGAGGAGATTCTGAAGAACTGAGGGACCTTGAGATTAGGAGTTGGTATGAAGCTGTAAGGTGATTCAAAACTGGAAGAACTGGGGCATTAGATTTGTGTTTTGCTGAGGCACTTCACACAGGTGTGGTTAAGAGGAACACAGGAACATGAACAAAATTATTTCAGGAATAGAGATGATACAGTCAGTCTTGATATAAAAGGGTAAATATAAATGCCAGTAAACATTTAATAATAGGTACAATGCTTAATTGAAGGTAATGTAATACAAGGGAAGAGTGATGGACAGAGATAATCCATGGAATAATATCTTAATACCAGCATTTTACCATCTCCTGAGACAGCAGAATCTAATTGAAGAAGTTAAATAAGAATGAGTTGCAATAATCAAAGTCCTAAAAGCATGTGACATCAGGCAGTGTTAAAAATTTTAATATCCTAGCAGTATTTCTTATTTGGCAATTTAAAGGGTGAACACTATTATTAACAGAGGTTTTTTATCACAAAACTAGGTCTATTAAGACCGTCAGCATTCTTGGTCATATTGGACCTGATTGCTGCCAAAAAGACAGCTTTAAAGTTGGGGCAGATTCTAATAAATTCAAGACCATTTTTAACATTTTTTTATTAAAAGGCATTAATTATTAACAACTTCTGTGACATCCAAATTTGCACTTTTGTTGAACCATCAAGCTAAATGTTATGAACATTTAACAGCAGTAATTCAAGTTTTTAAAGCATTAGCATTTGATGCCAAAAAAATCATGAAACTACCAGAGATGACAACTCTTGAACAAAGTAATTTATGCGGCCTAATACTTATTTTGAGCAGGAACAAATGATTTTGTTTTTAAAGACTCTGTCATTACTAAAGCAAACATGCTCCAAAGCAAAAAAAATTGCGTGTCAGTTACCTATCTGAGGTGTGTTGAATAGACCTTGTGATCTGAAGTCTCACAAACTAATGACAGGTGTAATAGAAAACAATGCTAAAAGCAATTTATTACAGACCATATGGCAGACCTCCCTCATGTGGAAGGTTACTAATGGGATTCAAGTCAAAGAGACATTTCCTATCCTACTGTGCTCATTGTAAGATGAGTGCCACAGACTTACCACTGGAGCTGTTCCAACTTGACCCTCATGTAAAAATAGAGTATTTTAATAATGTCACAGTAAGCTTTCCACATCCTTTTAAGAACAGTATATCTCTTTTCATGAGGTGACTCTTTCTGAAGAACATCATCAATCGGGCTCAGTTGAGGGACATTGTGTTCATTAATAGGTTCCACTTTGACTTCCATAGAATATGAATCACTGACCTGTTCACAGGCAGGGAATTTTGTTTAAGTCAGATGGACAATTATTTTGCTTCGTCAAATAAAACAGCTCTACCTTACACTGAAGAAACTAGAATAATGAAACATCCCAGTAGTTTGTAAGAAGATCTTGTATTGTTAAAATTAAATACATAGAGACAGAGCTATATAATTTGTGGGCAGAAGCCAAAGAAAACTAAAGTATAATTTATGCTACTTTGGGATTGGAAGTGGAAAGAATTTTTCAGGTAAAATAGACTGAGTCAGAGTTCCTCCCTATAGAAGCTGAAGAAAATAAATTTTTCCTCTGGGAATAACAAAATATAAATATATTAAAGAATGTGTTTAAGCATAAACTATTAAGCATTATCATTTGGCCTAGGAAATATCTAAAAAAGTTATCAGGAAAAATATCAGGATAAATATCAGGAATAGATATCAGGAAAAAGTTTGTCATTGTAACACACAAGATGTATACTGGAAAACAGGATAACTCTCAAATTTTCCTAGCAGCTAATACATTATCTCTGGAGAACAGCATGAGTAAAAATGTGAGGTGAGAAGCTGACACCTTCAACACAAGAAATGCCTGTACATATTTTAAATGTTTTCATTAGAGTTGATCAAAAGACAAAAAGTCTTTCAAGACTTTAAAATCTATTTTAATTTCATATTGGAACAAATATATATTTAAACTGAATTGGGACAAATATCTATTTTTAAACACAGTGATAGAGAGATGTTTCTTGCTTTCTTGGTAGCCAGGTGATTATCCAGTATGTGAGAAATCTCCATTAATCAGTCACAAGACCTTTAATACAGGCTCATCTGTTTCTTGAAACGGTAATTACAAATCACAACCGCTGCTGGTTGCTGCAAACATACTCTGCTTTGGGGATATATATTAATTACATATTATATGATATATGTTCATTTATGCAGTTAACTGCTATAATTTAGTCTTGCAGTTCCTAGCCCTTCCTCCACTTTTTCTTTACCCTAAAATAGAGTATATGTCATTATATTACCTTGTGTTTCAGGAGTTAAGGGAAATCATTACAGGAAGGCAATTGAAAACAAGGAGTTCTAAAGGAAAGAGATTATGTGTGAATGTTTCTTATTTTATTTTTCACTACACCCTGTAGTAGTCACCCTGTACTAGTAGAGACACATGAAAACCAACCATTTTTCTACCCGTTGTGTCCTTTTTCTATTTCTGTCTGTATATAATACAGTGGGAACATAATTTTTCTTTTCTTTTTTTTCTGTAGAAGCAGCAGTAACTCAGTGGAACTCAGAGACTAGCACTAGGAGCAGAAAATGTAAGGATATGCCCCTCCAGTAAAATCATTGTCAAGTTTGCTGCCTCTGTTCCCACTCTACCCTCCTTGGGTTTACAGTGCTGAAAAATTGTAAGATACTCAGGAAATGCCTAATTAAAGCACATCAAAACCATGCAGATCTATGCTTTGGCTTCATTATGTAGAGACTCTCACTGCATATGCAAACACTATTAAAATTGAGACTTTTGTTTCTGTTTATTAGAAATATCATTAAATATGCAGTAAACCATCTGAGAGTTCTATATCCATGAGGGGAATGAGGACCTTAAACTTCCCATTTTCACTGTCCTTGTAGCCACATTTGCACAAATATAATGGCTTTACAGGACAACAGAGAGATGGAAGATCACAGACTCACAGAATTGATTTGGTTGAAAGAGACC
>NW_009628110.1:0-10922 GCF_000690535.1 Cariama cristata
GGGGGGAAACCACAAACAAAAAAACCTCAACCCACCAGGTAATAGCCTAATCAAGCAATTCAGTTGTCCTTTAAAAAAAGAAATTTCTGACATGCTATCCCATCCATTCCTTGCTACTTCTCAAACAGAGGATTATACACTTAATGTTGAATAGGAATGTTAGGCTGCCGGGTAAGACATTAATACTTTTTTTAAGGCTTAACTTTCAAGTTCAAACTCTTGCAACAGTCTTTTGGACTAAGTTCTTCCAATATCCCATGAGGTTCTAAGAAATCTTACTGCTTGATAACTAAATACTAACAGTTATCATTAGTGAAAGTTATTCTATTTTTTCATTTCTTTTCCCCAACCTTTATAGAAAACATAGCTCAGATTTGAAAAAGTCTCTAAAAGTTAGTGCTCTCCTTTTCTGATTAATCTACCTTTTCCTCTCAGACATCAGTGTTTTCCACAAGTCTGAAGCCTGAGGCTTTGAAGTCAGCACAAATAACAACGCATTGATGCTGTTATAAATATTATAGTCTTCCATAACCAGATGAGCCATAGTTTTCACAAATCTTTTTCAAGGATATTCATAAAATTTACATCCTTCTTTCAATATCTGTAATAATCCATGTTTTGACATCTGGTCTTACCATTAGCTTACAGCTTCAATGGCAATGTAACTTAAGACTCACTGTAACTCTAAATGTCTCACCCAAAATTGCCTTATTATGAATCATTTTTAATATTAGTAGCTTGAAATTTGTGAAAACAGGTTTTAATAACAGAAACCGAAGCATAAACTTGCAGAAGAAACATTTGCCCTATGGTCACCAACCTCTTTTTGTACTTGCTGAATTTGTTTCTTGGCATCAGAAAATTTCTCTTTCAAATCTGTATATTCTTCCTCTTTCCACTGCAAATCTTTTTTCAAACTCTGTACAAGGCCAGAGCTCTCAGAAAGATCTTTACGTAGCCTTGTGTTAGAAATTAAAAGACATAAATTAATATTAATGTCACACATCTCAAAGAAACAGTTTTTGCACATTAACTCAGGCTCTTTGACGGCTGGTTTTATTCATGAATAAAATCTCCGATCTATCAGATCAATGACAAGCTTTATAATTTTACTTCTGGATTTCAGTTTCTTATTATATAATCCCGAAGTAACAATCTGCTCAGGTTCACTTCTAAACACTGCAAATTTTTAAATTTTTTTTTAAGCACAGTAGAGCAGCCATTAGGTGTCCTTAGGTGTCCTTACAAAGTAACAAAAGGAACAAGATCAACATCAAGTAAGTTTAAACTTGATAACTAACCTTGTAAGGATCAAAATAAACAAAACTTAAAAGAAAAGAGAAAAAAACCAACATTGCAACAAGTACTGGTATTACAAGTGCTACAAAGTAATTAAGAAGCTTGATGGGTTTATTTTTAAACGGTCATATTTGTTTAAAAACTTTACAGTAAGACATCTTGGATTTTTACTTTAAAACTAACTAATAGAAGGGTTTTTTTAGATTCTATAATTGAAAAAAGGAACACTTTTCAAAGCTTTACAAGCACGGGGTTAGGTATCCCCAGACCTTCATGCTAAATTGAACTTCAGAGTATATGCAGGCATCCACAGATATGAGACTAAAGAAATCTGAGTCAGGAGAAGGGCTACAAAGCATCTTAAAGCTATTTTTATATGATTGCGATTTCATTACCATATAGCAAATATAATCTCTCAGATAAATCTTTAAGAAATAAGAGATTAAATGTAAGAAGCAGAGGGGCCTGGGGGAAGTTCTACCCTCCTACACCCATTATTCCTTCAAGTTCATACACTAGACTCTGTTCATCTAAAATAGCTATCACCAAAACTAGCTGTTTGCTGTTTACTCCCTGGGCTTTTTTTTTTTTTCCCCCCTTTTCACCATTCAGTCTTTTCGAAACAAAACATTGCCTGCTTTTATACAAGTTACAGGATATTACATTAAAATATACATTATTTCCTCCAGAAAGGGTACACAACATAGAACTACCAGAAATCTCCAAATAATTCTTTATTTCCTTATATGCTCTTGTGTCTGGCTACAGTAGTTCCACATGACTTGGATCTATATTTTTGAAAGAACATGCAGCAGATAAGGAAAACAGTCAGCAGAATATGCAAATACAAAATTCAGGTAGTGTATTAAGACTTCTTAAAGAAGCAGTTTGGTTAACAGTTGATAAACATGCAAATGTTTTATCTCAAAATAAACTGATGTTCACAGAAGGTAGGTGTAATTTGAGATTATTCTGAAAAGTGCTATGAGTTACCCTCATTATTTACTTACAATTCTATAGATCGTATTTGCTCATTCTCATTTTTCTCCTTTTCCTGAAGAGAGTGCTTCATGTTCTCCAAGCTGTTCATCAGCCGCACAACTTCCTCCTTCAGATTTGCTTCTTGACCATTTAATTCTTTCAGTTTTTTGTCTGAATTGGCACATTTCTCTTGCAGAGCCACTGTATCACTTTCTAGATTTAAAATAATAGATTCTTTTTCTTTAAGTACTTCTTCTAACTTTGTTATGCTGTTATCTTTAGCTCTAAAAGCCTCCAAGAGACATTCAAGCTCTCTTATTTTTCCCTTGTAGCTGGTAACATCCTCCTCAAACTGTGCAATTACTCTGTGATCTTCTGCAGCCTGTTTTTCAAAATCTTGGGTTTTCTTCTGGATTTGCTCTTGTAACTGATTCATAAGATCTTTTTCCTTTATGGACTGATGATCTTGATTTTCAATCTCATTTAATTTTATTTTTAGTTGATTATTATAGTTCTCAGTGTCATCAAGTCCCCTCTTTAAGTCTGCAACTTGTTGAAGTAGTTCATGAATCTGCTGACTTTTTTGTGAAGAAATCTTAATAATATTTTTGCATTCTTCCCAAATGCTCTCAACGCTGCAGTGAAAGGAGCTCTCTTGTCTCAGACCTGCTGTAGCAGCAGTTTGGGACTGCACGCACACAGGACTCAAATGAGTGCTCTCTGGTTCATCTTTTTGAGAGTCTAAGGAATTCTTTAGATTAACTAGATCAATATCCGTAGCATAAGACTCTAAGTGACATTTATACAACTCATCTGCTTTGGACTGCATTGTTTTAATTTGTGACACTTTATCAATTATATTTTGTTTGGCACATTCTACTTCATTATTTAGCTGAATAATCTTTTCTTCTTGTTCCCTATTTACAGCTTTCTGTTTGTCCAATTCAGAAACAATCTCCTGATAGCCAGCTCGACACTGTCGAAGTTCTTCACTTAAGCCAGAAGCCCTTTCTTCAGAAGCAGAGAGCTTGAGATGCAAGTTTGTTATCTGCCCACTGAACTCCTCTTTTTTGTTTTTTTCTCTTCTGCATTGCTCTTCAAGTGCAGCTACCTGACCTTCCAAGGTTTCAGTTCTTTCCTTCAGTGCTAGTATTTCTGCAGAGTTCTTGTAAGTGTTTGTTTTCACGTATTCACTCCTCTTTTGTTCTAGAGAGTCATCTTTCCAACTGTCCTTCATATCTCCTAAAGAAAGAAAGACCCAAACAACCAACCATACAGCTCAGGTTGATTAAAATCAAAAGTACAAGTCACTAGCAATACCAAATAGCAATTACTATATGGAAAATGGTAACCACCTGAAAGCTGCACCCTCATATCATATGGCATTTTGGAGTCCTGAAGTAGTTAAAGCCCTCTGAATGCTTTAACATGCAATAGGTGCCTCTTAGGCTTCTAGACAACTTGCAGCAAGATGTGTTCAGGAGCCTTAAACACTTTGCCATGGCTCTATCCCACCCTTCTACTCTGCACTGCTAGTAGAAAAATCTAGCTAGTTTTATTAATACGTAGTAATACCTGTGAGCTAGATAATATTCAGAGTTATATTTACTTTCCACCTTCACTGCTTCGACAATCCCTTCAATACCGCTAGCCATCAGCCATTCTACATTTAGAACAGTAATGGTATCATATACGTTTCTGAAAAGTTTCATTCATGCTCAATGTCTCCTTGCTTTAAAACTGAAGCTAAAAATCCAGCACAAAATTTTTGCTTGGTGCTTGGGACCTTCCTTTCTTCTTTTTTCAATTGGTTTCTAAACTAGGTACAAGGATAACTATTTATGCCCACATCTAATGTGTTGCACGTAAAGTTCTCCCAGAAATATGTACAATATTCCATCACAACCCCAAATCTCCATAAATATTTTATTAGCTCAAGACAGTTTTTTCTCCACTAAGTAATGAGCAATTCTAACTAAAATCACATGCATTTCAACACCTTCAAAATTGACTTCAGCTGTATTTCACACAAGTGTTTTAGAATCCAACCATTTCCATTTAGTAACATGCATGCTATGTTTTAGTACTAAAATCAAGCCTGACTATATCTGAGGATTAGATTGTCACAACTATGTACTTTAGGGAGAAACTATGGATTCTTGTGAGTACTGCAACTACAGTAAGGCGCAGTTTGGCAGTCATCTCGGTTCAGGAGCATTAAGCACATCTGTACTGCATGGAAACATCCTCTGAACAGATCCAACAAGTTTTACAGAGTCACTGAGTCATACTGAAGCATTAGCAAGAGTATTTTCCAACTCAATTCAGATTTTGATTATTTTTTTTTTTAGAGTGATCAAATTCCACAGAACTCTTTCTTCCTCCTGCTTCTCTATACCTTTTCTTTTCCCTTCTAATTAGATATATCAAGTACTTCTGCTAGGGCAGACACAACTGCAGCTTTACTTTGCCTTGTAAAGCCATGCTTCCAAATCCGACAAGATTAAAAATTTTGGACTGGGAGACGGTTTTCTCTGAAAGCCCAGTTGTGTAGTCCCAAGAAAACATAACAGACGAAATACTACATATTCCTTACACTGGACATGAATTTTACATACTTCACTAAAAGGGAGAGGTGCTGTGGTGTCTTCAGGCTTATTTTGTGATCTAAGGTGGCAAGATGAAAAAAAAAAGTAGCAGAGCTTAGCCCAGCACCTAGAGTGAGAAGGGTATGATCATTCACAAAAGAACTAAGAAGTGATCTAGATGCTTTGCACTGACAACCACAATCAAGTAGCAAAACAGTATAAATATTAGACAAGGAGATACATGTTATTCAACCCAGAAGCTTTTTATGTAGGAAGTATTAAGTAAGAAAGAGCCCCACCCCAAAACATGGGAGACAAGTCTTAGAGAAGGGTACAAAAACATGAACTTTAAGACAAGGTAACCTATATTGTCCCAAAATAAACTTTCATCATAGGCTACTAGCATATCTAAATTCTACAAGAAAGCCATCACAGTGTAGTAGTGCTCATTGTTCTATTGTGCCAAGTACATTTAATGAGAATGGTTAAATGTAAGCCTATACATTAACAAATTTCACCATTATGGAGCATCTAAGAATTGTTCTTAAATCAGTTGCCTTATATTCTCACTCACAAAAGAAACATATTTAACATGACGGAATAAACCTGTTCTTCCCAAGAGAAATATCTCAGTGCTGATATTAATTGGCACTGTTAGCTATCCACTTTAATTTCTTGTTTGAGAAAAGCTATCACTTTTGTACTTTTTGTTAGTTTAAGCAAGCTTCAGCCATGAGATTATAACAAACCTACTACTATCTAGTATATCAGGGAGTCTACATCAGCTGCTTCTTTTCCCACCCCCTTCTTGTAGCATTTATATAGATGGCACCATCAAACAGTCATGCTAGAATTAAATATTCATCCCAATCAAAGGTGGTAGAGACAAATCAGAGATGCATCCGGTACAGAGAAAAAAGGCTTCTCTTAAGACAGACTTCAAATTATGCTTACTTGAACAAGTTGTACAAACATCAGGCATGCCCTACTCACACACCATCAGTTGACCTAGTCTAATATTTTGCCTCCTTTTGTTACTGTTGGTAGGCCCAGTCACTTCCTACGGACCTTTCCTGACATAGAACAATAGGAAGTCATGGAAGAATGAGACAATACAACCCTGCTTAACCCTTTCAGTATTTATGTATGAACCTGTTGGCTGTCAGCTTGTCTAACCACTCCTGGAATCTGAGAATTATCTGCCTCTCCCACCTCCTAGGGCAGCAACTACTAGAAGTTCACTACCCACTGTGTGAAGTGCTTTGTTCCATAAACTTAAAGTGATCTTCTACTAGATTGAGTGTTCCCTTATTCTTCTACTGCAGAAATTGATGAATGACAGTCCAGCATTTGGTTTATTCACGATATGTATCACCAGTTTTCTGTCATCATGTGAATTTGACCAGTCTCCTTTTAACATGTTTTATCCCTCTTTATAGACAGTATTTTCTGCTTCCCATTTTTAATCTTATTTCTCTTTTTCTATCCCATCCTCAACCAAACAGTGCCTATAAGATTTTCTTACTTGTACCTATTCTGCAAGAGGAAGGCAAGAAATTAAGGGACACAAAGGAAAGACTTTTCATTCTCCTTTTGTATATATTTTCCACAGTTCTATGGAAAACTGAAGCCCAGCTGTGTCGTGAAGTCAAGTTAGAGGCAGACAGAACTTACAGATGCCATTTTGCACAAGTTAGTCCCATACAGTTCAATCTCATTGATTAATAGACTTTAATGAAATGGATAACATAAGTAGTGGTGTCCTTTTAAGTTTCACCCTTATCATTGAAGGTGTTCAACTGCAGCTACTTTATTCACCTCATTCAAAAAAGACTGGTAAGCTCACAGATAAAGCAAGGAAAGCAAAAAGACTGGAAGTGCAAGTGTGAGAGGTGCACAAAATACGCCATGCATGGACTTAAAATAATTTTACTCCCATTGAAGTGGAAAGCTTTTCTCCTTTACCAGCATTGTCACCTTGACCAGAGCTGGTGTGTTCACAGCATGCATACAGAATGAAGCATCAAGTTTCACAGCACACATTGTAGGACTGAACAATCAAGTCATTGACACCTTTGATGCTTACTTAGACAATTTTAAAAGACTTGAGCAGGAGATGCTACTTTCCCAGAAATCCAGCAACAACAAGTTTAGTACAAAAACAACTGTTACACAATATATTTTAGTTTTTGAAGAACGAGAGCTGATTCTGCAGGTACATTAACAGATGAGAAAAAGCAGCAGAAAGGAAAGAATCTAAAAGCTAACTTTTATCTTAAGTATTTAGGAGCTAATAGTATAGGACTTTCTGCAAAACAGATAATATTTACAGAACAATTACTTTCATTTACAGTTTAACATAGTAGATTTTCTCCTCATAACATAACATTTATGTTTCACAGCTTTTTGCTTCTGCTCTAGAATAGCAATCAAGTTTTTTTGGAAGACCCCCTGTTCAGTGATGGTAGAAAGTGTACCTTTCTTTGTAGGTGGCTCTTCTTCCACAGCAGGCTTGTTTTCAAAGCAACGTTTTCTTCCCGCTTCCAATACCATTTTCTCACAATCCTTGAGTTGGTTGCTGTCAATCACTCTGTTAGAGCTCTTTTCTGCCAATCTTCTTTTAATAGTAGTTACAGTGTTGTCCTGTGTTAAAATAAGATGAATTACTTTTAAGTTTTACAAAGTGACCACTTAAAAGGCTTACTAATCTTTTATATGCAAATAATTTTACAAAACTATCTGGGTAACAAGTATAGGGGTTGTCAGAGGAACAAGTCAGTTACAGATCAGTTACTTAAACCAAAAGCAGATACACCTTCAGACACTAATAAGCACTATGCTTTGCACTGTATAGAAAGCAGAACAAGAGATCAGGAAACTAACAAAATGCAAGATTTGCTTGTAAGAGGAGTTTGCTTATCGCCTGAAAACAACTTCCAGTGTCAAAAGAGTTGATGAAATTCCTGATTCGTTGAAAGGGCAAATGGTCAGCTTCACAAGTTCACCGCTTTCTTGTCATAGTTGGTAGAGTTGGGAGTTTTAACTGCCTTCAGCAAAGCCACAGATCATTTTTATCATGACAGATCTGATGCAATTTGAAAGCCTGGTCAGTTCTGTCATAGATACTTTAGACTATATATTTGACTAAGAATAAAGTTTTTTTACTTGTAAGATGACACAAGTAGTAAGCCATGCTGGTTGCCAAGGACCAATTGCTCATCTTTAAGCACTTCATAAAAAAAACTATAGAACAGACTTGAGGTTTGCGGTCACGTTTTAGGTTTCATGTCACACAGTCTCATAGAAACACTAGACAGAGACAGAGCCTTGCTCTTGAAAGGAGTTGTGATGACTGCTTCCTATTACTACTCTTATCACTCTCAGAGCATTCATACTATTGAAAAGCTAAGCTGCTGTGGGGCAAAGAGAGGGAACAGAAGATTAAGTACGGTCAAAGCCTTAAGTTTACAGTGGAAGAGAGAAATAGATGAGTGCTAAGTTTCATTTAAAATATTCTCAAAACTATTTCAGATTACTGGACATCAGTCTCAAAAAACACCACTGCATGTTTTGACTTTTAATCTGTATACACCCAGCCAAACTAGTCTTTTGGCATTCAGCAGCTAGCAGTAGACTATCCAGTTGAAAGTTTTATTAGTCATATCAAAAGCAGAGATACCCTGGCCATCCACTCTTTGTTCAAACTCTGCTTAATATATTCATATTATTGCTCTTTGAAAGTGTGTGTATGGTGGTGGTGGGTGAACACACTGATTTTTGTTGCTAATTTATACATTCACTGTCCTTCTTACATTATTAATTTCTAACTTCAATTAAATTTGATCTTTTGCTGCAGCAAAACTTCCATTCAGGCAAAAATAGAGACAGTGATGTAGTCCCTCTTGTTCCCACTGCTTAAGTCCTCCCAGTTTGAGGTTTTTGTTGTTGTTGCTGGTTTTGTTTGTTTGTTTTTTCTCTCTGAGTGGCTCTTCAGTCTCATCTACAATCCTCTAATAATAACTCCAGATCAGTTTCCAAAAGTCCCATTTTTAACACATACCCCTGCACACATTTTGCTGCAACTTTAGCTTCATTGCCAACTCACCTGCTACCAGTTTGAGCAAGCAGCAATTACTTACAGAAAATTTTCATTTCCCAAAATAGTTAAGTTGATTATAAGCACAGATTTAGATTTTTTTTGTATAAAGAAAACTGAGATGTCTAAGACTTACATAGTCTTTTATAGTTTCTTCTAAACTGGATATCAAATCTTGTAGTCTCATAATAATATCATCTTTTTGCTCCACAATGTCCATTAGTTCTTGAATCCTTTTATTTTGTGTATTCATTTTCTTGAAAAAGAAAAGAATACTAGTTCAGTCATCAGTGTTGAATTGTTGAACTATACTATGCATTTAGAAGCAAGATCAGTTAAACTAAGCTTCATATAAAAAAAAAAGCCAGAAGCATACTATAATAGCATTTTAAGCTACTGGAATTTTGTATTAAAGCAAATAATTTTGCACAAGTTTTTCCTTGAGAAAGTTACCTCAGTCGCTTCTTTAAGCTGCTCAGCAGACTCATCCAATTTAATCATCTGCATTTCAAAGTCTGTAACAGGAAAAGAAGCCTGCATCAAGTAAGCAGTCATTACATACTTTACTCAATAATCCTTTTTTCCAGACCTTCTGGTACCTCAGAAGCTTTTGAATAGACTGATTTATTTTCGTGTTGACTCCTACTTACAGGACACATTTCAAAATTTGTTTAGGTTATTTGAACAGGAGAATTGAGCCTTGCAACCCATCTAAAATACAGAACATGTCAAGCGACTTCTGCTGAAATTGTATTATGAGGTATTGCGACTTTTTCCTCTATGAACATTCCACAGGATACCTGAAAATACCACATCAGCAAAATGTAAAGAAGTGCAGGGACTACAATATAACTACGAAATCAAGAATCAATAATTTTGACATTTTACCCCACGATTCCAGAGTCTGCAATTGACAGTTTTAAGTTCTGTCTTAAAGAAAGAGTCATGGTCTACTGAATTATTCAACCTGAACATATACAAAACAATCTTTTATCATCTCTACACATACTCTTTGGTTCCAAAATCCTGTGGAACTGATTGTTTCTATTTTACAGTAGCCAGTCATTTCTTTTTTCCGCCTTTCACATCACACTTACACCCAGCTCACCTTTGTTTTTCTTTGTCAGTTCTTCTTCAGTTTTGATTAGTTCATTGTTTTTCTTTGTCAGGTCTTCTTTGGTCTGAATTAGTTCAGTGGTAATTTTTCCCAGTTGTTTTTCAAGCCAGCCTATAGCTTCCTGTGGGTCCTCTAAGGACACAATGTACCTGTATGCTTCTTCTGCCTGCTTTTTGATATCAGTGACATCATGCTGCAGAGAATCAATAAAGCCCTGAAGACCAATGTAGGTTCCTGGCCCTATGCTATATTCTTCACCCTGAAAGACAATTTATATCCATTTAGAAATGGCAAATAATTACACAATAGCCATTATTTCTACAGAAAATTTGGAATAGAGTTATTAATTCAAACATATAAGTACAGTTCATTCTGCCTTCAAAATCACCTTGTGGGTTCATATGCATTTTGGTTGCCAGTTTCTGGCTACCTTCACACACAAAGCTCCTGTATTAAGTAATAGCTACTTTATTTTTATAACACTTAATGACCCACCATCACATTTCCTTTTATATCATCACAAAAGCAACCCTCCAAGTTTAATATAAAAGCTAAATTTTTTTTACCCAATGAGAACATTGAATGAACACAGCAAGTAAACAGTTTTAGAAGGAATACATCTGAAATTTTCATATATCAGTAAAAGTTTGTAAGGTCAAATAAATTTGTGGTAACTTATCAAGTTAAGTTGTACTCAAAACATTGACTTTTATCTTCCCTCTTTGATTTTTAACAACAAAGGGTTTCAAACTTACAAAAGCTGGCCTCAAGTTAAGAGTCTAGTTACGGCTTAAGTGCACGTACAATTCTCATTGCTTCAGTTGTAGCTACAAAAGCCTTA
>NW_009628110.1:10953-39234 GCF_000690535.1 Cariama cristata
GGAAAGATGCTCTGGGACCACTTCAGTACAGTCCATACATGGGACCTAAGAAGTCAGCTTCTAATACTTTAAAGAGGGACCTAATGCAATAGATTTTATACCAAATTGCAGCTTCCCCCAACTTCTTTTTATACAGTAATTTTCAGTTTGTGTTGCAGAAACGCAGAAAACCCCAAAGATTCCTAAATACATACCCAAGGCTCAGCAACTACTCCTACTAAGTGGGATAAATATATCTTGCTGATGATACAGTTACACAGCACACAATACCTTGAAACTATCCTTCTAATCCTTGAGACATATCATGACCGTAACAGGTAGTTAGTAAAAGGGACAGGGGGATATGAAAATACCAGAGGTCCAGCTTGTTCACTGCAAGGCTGAACTTTTAACTTATTTTCTTCTTCTGCATTTTTAGTATAACCATTTACAAGTTCCTTGAAGATTTCCAGGCGTCTTTCAGAATTTTCTGCAAGCCGTTCTCGTTCATGAGAAAGGCACTCTCTGGTAGGAGAAAAAAAAAAAATCAGCCAAAAGCTAGCCAGTAGGAGATGCTAAGAAGCTATTAGTACAGCTACCTAGAAATAAAGATGTTTTCTGCTTTGTTTTGGCACATTAGAAAGATACACAAAACAGTACTGCTACTCTAGAATAGAAGTGTATTTCCCACACACACCCCACTGAAGGAGAGGGAGACAAATATACATACAGATTATGGATAGCACTGAACTACAAGCATTTTTTCTAAGCTTCTTGGGCCAGAATACCTGTTTGGAATACCACTAAGACCACAGTAACCAAAGAATTTGCAAGTGTCATCTCTTTCTACAGATATCCTATCAAAGCTCATGTCTTAGGGAGAGCTCTACATGAACAAACACTATTTACAGATTATACACTCACCCCTCTACCCATCCCCCCCAAAAAAATCAAAGCCTTTCCTACACAGCATTTTTTTCCTGAACTCATAGTCCAAGCAGAAACCAATATATTAACAGATGCAGTAAGTTTAGCAGAAGAGTGTGGTCTCTTATGGCCAAGAGAGATTTAAGAAATAAGTGAATTTACTTTCTTTTTTTTTTAAACCAGTAACTTGAAAAACAACTTAAAGCTAGCTTACTTGAAATCTGTTTCCTGCTCAGCAAAATATTGGGTAAATTCTTGTGTCACTTCTTCACGAATCTTTAGTTCCAGCAGTAACTTATTCCTCTTTTCAGCAATAAGTTTGTTCTTCAACAACTCTATGAGATTCAGCAGTGCCTAGAATATCATTAATATTAAGTTTTTCATAAAGAAATAGTTTCCCTGAAGCGAGATTTTTCCCATTCCTCAAACACTACAACACATTACTCTTCCAGCTAGTAAATGTTCTTCCAGTTCTTTTATTAGCTTATTCATAGACAGAAGGATTCACGAGTCAATTGAAATATAAATTGCTGTGCTAGTACCAAACATGTAAGTTTGCACAGAGTGGGCACTTGCAAAGAACATTTGTTACAAGAATTCTTGAAGCTGTCTTAAACAGGCTTCAGCTCCACGGGATTTGGGTCGTTTTCCAGATGGTCATTTTTGGGGCAATATTAATGAGGCCTCCACAAAACAGTCTCTAAGTCCCCAGTTCCCTCCTCCTTGTCTCCCCTGGAAGCGACTAAGATCACTGATCCCTTAAAGAACAGTTTTCAGAGTTTTCTTAGGTATAGAATACAAAAGAAGAGTCTTCTATATTGCTAAAAACCAAGCAATACTTGGATTGCGCACTGACCATAGGTTACCAAAAGGATAGAAAGCCAGATCAGCAATTCTTACTGCTCAGTCTGTATTTACACACATTTCAGAGTTTTCCCACAAAAAAAATAGTGAGAAATGGGGAAACTGGGAGAATACCTTGCTTCAAGACTCCACACCACACTAATTCTTAAAGTAGCCCTAGCACATACCATATATTTTTCTTTTCCAATAAGAACTTCATTTTCTTCGTGTTTCTGCTCTGCTTCTTCTCTTGCCATATTATGCTGTTCCTCTGCCTCATCATCTTCAATGACATCTTCTAAGGTCCTGTCCCATAGGATAGTAGCTCTTTTCCTTGGGATTGGCATTGTAGCATCACTAAGTAGCGATGATTCTTTGGCTGATTTCTGGCCAAATGACTGATCTTGGGGAAGAATAGACGTGTCCATAACCAAAACCTACCCAGAAAACAAAGAACAAAGTCACCAGTATTTTTTTAAACCTCTACTGACACTTTGAAGAGATACCTGTTGCACTTTCCTATAGGTCTCCTGAGCATAGTACTCCCCTAGCCTATCCTCTGTTCAGGGTCACTACTTCAACCAGCTTCCAGGTAGAGTACAAAGGAGTCACTTTATAGTCTAACCCTCCTTTTGATCTCAGGAACACCAAGTTTCACTAGCTCAACAACCTACAAGAAGGTTGCCACCTCACACACAAGAAGATCTCTGCATTTCCTACACTTTGGGTTTCTAGTTGCCATATATGAATGCCATCCTACAAATTCCATTTCTTGAACAGCTGTATCACCCTTACAGTCTGCTCCTTCTAGTGTTGTACTTAACCTGCTTAGATGAGTCCACATTCCAAAAGGCTGGATCTATCATCCTTTGAACATATCTGTCAGAAGTTTTCCATGGCTTCCATTAAGGCTGTAGCACTGATCCCCAATACTTTTGTTTTCCAGTTCACCAGGGTTATATCACTGCACTTACATGTACTCATTCTGCTTAACCTCCACCTTCCCACTGAAGTCTCTACAGACATAAAGACAATCTTTCAAATTCTCTTTGGTGCTCAACCTATTTTATCAACATTTCAGGTGAGCAATATTCCAAAATAAGATAGCAATAGTATATGGGGCAGTTAGAATTCCTCCTAGGTAAGAGCATGTTATGAGTACAGAAATTCACCTAGATTTCAGGGAATTTCTTCCAAATATACTAGAGTGTCTTGTTAGGCTAGACATTTCATAAGAATTATGGCTTTTCAATAGGAGATGCTCCCACTCCCACACTCCAAAGAAAAAAGCATCCCAAAAAAGCCTTTTTAAAAGCTTTTTAAGGAAATAAAGCCGGACTAGGAGTAATTAGAAAATATGATTGCAACATGAGACAAAAATCCAGTAACTAAATTCATATTCTTAGGAGTGAGAGAACCTGCTTTTTAAATGCAAATCCTAGTACTGATCAATGTGATAAACCACAACACACTTACTTTTTGTGCAATGGCCGAGAACTTTAGCACATTGAGTGTTTCATCATATGTTGAAGCACATTGGCTTATGTTCACTATCATGTATACCTTCCCCTTTCCACTGAAGAATCCTTGAAGGAAATGAGTTAACTTACTTTCCCGAAACGGTATGTGCTGCTGCAACCTTTAAAGACAAAAGAACAGATGACCAGAAGTTTCGTAATTTCCTGTCAGTGTAAAAGATATCCAGTCTGAAGACTTAAGTATTTTTAAAAGCATTAGTCTTTAAATCATTTAAAATTGGACTAGACACAGCTACTTGTGAAGGGATTGCATGGCTGTTGTGACTGCTGCTTTAGCCATTATCTCAGACAGGCTACAGCAATACAATCAATTGGAGCACTTAAACCAAAAGTGTGTTCAACATTTAGCCTAGGGTAGGTCACGTGGCCTCATGCTACATCAAACTATACCCCAGCATTCTCTTCTCATTTCCACATGTGTGAAAAGGAAATATCTAGTTCTAGGCATGCAGCGTCCAACGTTATGAGAGCACTCTCTCACTTGGTATCCTGCCTCTGAGAATGGACAATAGCAAGTGTCTAGGCAAGAAAATGAGTATACACCAAACACACGGAGACGCTTTTCAGAACTTTTTCCCTAATCCCCAGTAGTCTGGCATTTCCCAAATCACAAGTTGTGCCCTTGAATTTAACAGCTGGTGACATAGTTTTTGATGCTTATAGGAAATCTTACAAGAATTCCTAAAACATGACTAAACACACACTTGCCACTGAATAAATTGCCTGCATTTTGGATACACGACAGCTATTCAGTTACATGAATAGTGCTACAGAACTCAGCATGATAGTGACACTCCTGCCAGACCATATATACAGCTTTGCTTCAGGACTGATAAACAAGAATCATTTTAAGCAAGTTACTGCTTCCAATTCAGCTTGCAAGGGGCATCTATTAACACTTTAAGGGATCATGCTTCAGAACATTTATTCAATATTGTTAAATTCCATGTTATTAGGATCAGAAAAAGACATTCCAAATACATTAACAGCCCTCTAAGCAGCTGCTAGTTGTAATACATCCTTCCCATCTGGAAAGAACAGGAAGATAAGACAGACCATAAATTGACAAAACATAGGGTTAATCAGGAACACATGTTAGCAAAGCTTTTTCATCTTAAGGTGTGAGAGGCTTTGAATAGGCTGTCATGAACAGTGTTATGAGGTAAGTGAATTTGGCAAAGCACATCCAGGCATATTAATCAGCAGACTGAGAGTTCATTTAACTTCTGGGACAGAAATAGATCTTCAAATGTGAACCCATGGAGAAAGCAGTTCCTGGACAGTTACATCCAGCTGTGACTACATATTGTATTGTTTTGTAGACAACTAATTTACGTATTTGACTCTTATTTAGATCCCCAAGCTAGGGCATAAATAGTCAGAAGGCTTTCTTTTGTCTGCATATGGTTAGCTAAATCAGGAGGAAAGTGTTAAAGTTATGTCAAGTTTTAGAAAAAACAGACAAATTGTGTTAGAGAGCACACAATTATAGCACAGCAATATCCTGCTGATGAAAAAAGTCACACTAGAAGTATGTAGAAAAGGGAGTTAGTTCAAAGGAGTAATAAAAGGCTAAAAATTTGACTTTTACTAAGACACTAGTGAAAAGGGGGTTTTAAACTTATTCCAAAGTTTGTTTGATAAGCCAAGCTCAGAAGAAAGTTAAATTGCTAAAAATCTATCATATTTTGTTTAAAGGATGTTAGAATTTGAATTAAAGAGCAAAACAAGGCAATTTTAATGTAACTTGGGTAGATCACCAAGTCTATACATTTTTTCTACCAAGACTTAGAGTTAGCATTGTATATTTTAAACAATAGCTTTCAAATATTGTAGGCAATACCCAAAAACCACAACCAGTTTGCAATTCATAAAAGGACTTACTTTGACTGTTGACAGTTCTTGAGTGCGTTAATACACTTGCCTAGAATCAGAAGAGAGGTGTTTATATTTCCACTCTCTTTCAATCTATCACCTTCATTGTGGGTCTTCGTATATCTTTCTGAACCAGCAAGATCACACATCGACAATCTGAAAGCAGATAATGAAAATTAACTTTATTTACCTTAGAACATGCAAAAATTCACCTTTAAAAATGATCACTTTTCTTAGAGGAAGAATTTATTGATCTTCATCTGCATGAACCCTTCCACCGATTTTCAATGTTGCTTCCCCAGTTAATCTTCACACTACTTCCTGCCAAACCCCTTTCCCAATATACTTCCTATTTCCCAGACCCCTGTCCTTTTTCTTCTGAGGACTCACATGAGTTCAGGAGTATAGCAGGCTAGCAGAACCTTGTGCTGAACAGAGGGAGAAAGATATAAAACAGCATTGCAACCTGATGGCTTGAGGTAGAGGGCCAAGTCTTGTATGAGTGTAGAAAGTGGGGAAACCACCATACATGCATAAGGTTCTACCAGGGAGCACTGGGTGTATAGTGCAGTACTAGCACACCAACATGGAAGATAATTGACAACTTCATCACAAAAGAAGAGGGGAACTCTGCTCTGAACTTACTCGTTGACTTGGGTCACGCGTGGTGCTCCTGAATCTTCAATTTTTAGTATCTTAACTGTGAATATGCTGTGACTAAAAGGAGAAGTTTACATCAGCAGAGAAGTGATAAAGTAGATCAATACCTTGAAAATATTTTTAGCCTCCACAACATCTGTTCAAGACATTGTTGAATCTGACAACATATCTAAGCATATACTCTATCAGATACAAACTTTTAAAGAGATATTTACATAGCACTTATTTTGCTTTGTCCATTTAGATGGAATAAAACTAAGTACTTTTGCTTGGAGGAGAGTATTTGATAAAAAGCTGTTATCTCTTGCACATGTTCATCTTATTGAAGGATTGAATCCTTTTGGCTTAAAGCATTGGGTCACATACTGCTAAAGGACACCAATACTGAAACCTAGATACCTATACCTTATTAAAGCCTTTTCCCCCTCCTAAAAGCCATGAGCCATGTTTTAGTTTGTCCTTCCCACATACCATCCTATGCCCAATGTTATTCAAAATGTTTCTCACCTTCTGCTGGAGCAAGTATTTAGTTTCGTGCTTGCAATACTCTGGTGTTTCAAACCCAGTTTTAGAAGTCTAAAAGCTTCTTTAGAATCAGAAATCTGAACCCACTGCAGATCTTTGGGAAGAACAAAGATGATAATCTTGTAAATATCATTATCAAAAATAAAGAAGGAATTATGGGACAATGTATGCACACCAAGAATAATACATTTGAGACATACAAACATTTTACTAAGCCTGCTTCATACAGAAATTATATGGTGACAAATAAGATTCCTCCTTCTATGGGAAAGGAAGGACAAGTATATTGCATCATTTTATCCTATTAGCGCACTAAATTATGTTCCACCCAAATTAAGCAAGTAACCTTAGCCTGAGCACTGAAAAGCCAAAAGGTAGGACTTTCATACTCATGTTAGACCCTACATTCATATTCATCAAGGCAGAATTCTACCTGGACAGTTTCTCCATTTTAGCCTATGATTTTGGCAGGGGGGCAGGGTGCGTGTGTGTAGAAATCATCTGGACATCTTTCAGGGCCATCAACTGAAAAAGTTCAGTGAAGAATTTTGTCTGCAATACGATGACTGTATGTTATCTTGGTATAAGTTAGAGTAAATACCTACAACCCTCCTAATAGAACTTATAATATGAGCATTATGGTCTCTGTCAAACTACAGGTCATCAAAATTGTACTAGCAAAAATACCAGCTGTGACCAAGAAAATCATTAACTGTTTTTCCTCAATAACATCAGGAACAGCCTTACACTTCCAAGCTTTATAAAAAAAATAATTATGCTGAAGCATAGCTCAGAGTAGACTGTTTGCTACTTCACATATTTTCTAGTGTTTGAAGAAATGAAAGAGTTGCAATTGTCTAATTCAGCTTTTTGAATCTATAGTTTGGCATATGAAAGACAAAAGTAGCAGGGTAAACATCTATAAAAAAGCCTTTAATCTAGAATTAATGTCTTGATTGTCTAAAGAATCTGTAACAAATCAAACAGGTTTCAAACTATTTTTCCCATGGCCAGAAACAAACATTAAAGTGTTACTGAGTTCTGTTAACTTCTGCCCTGCCCTCCCCCTTCCAAAACAAATTACATCACAGGTTTGATTAAATTAGAATACTGTAAAATGTAATTATTAGTGAGATTGAACTTTCTCACATATTCTCTGAAGTCTGTTTCTCTACAAAATACACCAAAAAAAGAACCGTTGAGCCAAGTATAACTATAGTTAAGAACTTTTGGAGCCTTTTTTAAAAAAATGGAAAAAAACAAACTACTAACAAATTTTCAATTGTTTTCAATATTTCTCCCATTTCAAAGAAATATCAAGGCAGCAGAGTGCATGCAGGCTTTTAAGAATTAGTCAAGAATAAAGCGAAAACACTGTTAAAGGTACAGATACTTCTATGAATGTACTCAAGGTAGACATTTCTAGTGCCACAGTGAATGCAGTTTTTTAATCTAGATGTAAATATTGTTATAGGAAGACTGATTTTTTTGAATTACATGTTTGGCAATTTGCAGTGTATTCTAATCACCTTTTACATAAGAACATCCCTTGATGTCTTGAGCAAGGCGTAGCGTTTTTCTTTTCTTGTCATGTGATATAGGAATCAGTAGATCATAAAAACATTCATTGTAAATCTCGCAAAATGAAACCCAAACAGAAAACTTCATGTAATTTTTCACAGTTGTGCTAGATTGTTCGGAGTCTTTTAACAGTTCTTCCAAATCTGCCAAGTACAAAATATTACAAGTCAATATAGGCCTAGTAAAGTGAATTTCATTAAAAAAATTAATAAGTGAAAACTGATATTACAGCAGTCTTCTAACAAACACTTACCCTGGACAAAACCACATTGAAATTTCCCCCCCTTTTCTTAAGTACCTGGAAGTCACATGCTTGCCCCACGTATTTGCAAGAGACACCTACTCTACCACTTCCTTTTCCGCTTGCACATTCTACCAAACACATACAGCTTGGTTAGAATTATTCAAGTCTCTTCAGTATCTTTAGAAGATAGACAATTAAACTGACAAGCACACCTCATTCCGACTTTTTAAAGCAAACCCAGTATTTAGGTAGTTTTTAAATGCTAGAATTAGGTATTAGGTTTATCTAATTACATACAGGTACTCCAAAATCCTGTCAGGATACCACTAGGACTCATAGCACAAGTAGTACTAATTTTCCTCACTATAGTTTTATGTCATTTAATGCCTATTCAGGTATTCTTCTAACCATTTTATCCTTGTGTTTTCTGCTCAGATGACTTGCTCACTCTCCAATTCACAGGTATATAAAAATACCAAGTAGTCATTTTATTATTAACATGAGCCAGAAATCAGTTATTGACCTTGAGAAATCTTCTTTGCCAGCTTTAATTACAATTCTTTAATATAAAACATACCCTTAGAATCAACTGGTTCTTTGTTGTTAGTGCTATTTTGGTGGTCTACCTGCAAAAGAGAACAGAGACTAAGATGTATTGTTGACAGTACATCACCAGTACACCACCAGTTACCCACCAGTTACTTTTGTAAAAAGACTATTGTCCTACTAGGTAGGAATACAGTGTAGTAGCAATATGCCAATACAAAGATTCTGGCTACATATCATGCCTAGTTCAATGCACCTGTATGCTCCTGTTGAAAAGGATGTTCTTAATACTCATTCCTGACACTCCCCTTACATCAGGCCCTATCACAGTATATAGCATTTCAGCTTGCTGAATCAGAAGAAAAATAGAGGGCTGGGAATCCACATAGAAATAGGGTGATTTAATAGGATGATTTGTAGGAGTCCAATTGCAGTTTACAGATTACTCAGCCTGGTGAATCTAGAGTCCTGAACTTTTTTATTATTGGTATTTGGCTAATTCAGGATTCTATATCTTACAGCTTACTAGGTCAGCCCTCAGAAACAGATGCAAATGTAGAACACTCATTCACTTAAGAAATTGAGCAACTTATTGCTTCATGATACAGGCTGTAGAAACCTTTCACAGTTGAAGAAATCTAGGTTTAAGAAAGAGAAGGAAAGTTTTCTTCTGCTGCGCTCTTTAAAAAAAAAAAAAAGTAAAACAAATTCCTAGAGCTAGAGCTTATGAGGTCCATACACACACACACTTCATTCCCAGTCTTAATGTTGTTTGGTTGGGTTTTTTTAGGCATAGAACTGCAAAGTACAACTCATCTACCCAAACCAGTACGTTTAAGAGAAGAAATATAGATAAAAAACACAGGGGTGGTTTGGGTCAGGTTTTTTCAGTGTTTTGTCAAGAGTATATTTCATACAAAGCTAGGATTCCATAAAGTGATTCCTGGAATAGTTAAATAGTTAGGTAATCAAAACTTTTAGGTTTAAGACTTACGCATATAAAACATCCACCCAAACCTGTCTCTGTTGAAGTAGATGCAAGCTTTGCCACCAAATTTATAAGCTGAAGTATCGTTCTTACAACCACAGTTTCAGAAACTTGAGGGGACGTATATGTGTATTCTCACACAGATACAGGGCAGGTTTTTCTGAAGTCCTTAAAGATTGCTAGAGCTAGATTTAATATATATTTGTGCTTTTGAAGTCTTTTGAAGTCAAGTCTTGAAGAATTTTGCTGCCACCTGCCTTCCACACTGGAGAAGTCCAGTTAACTAATTCACAGATAAAAATCAAGGTAACAGATATATTCCATCCCACAATGACCAGAACACCTCATTATAACCTAGCATACCTCTAGGGAGGTGCTTAATTCTTTTCATTAAAAACAAAAAAAGCCGCAGTAATCTCCTTCTAGTTCCACTTTGTAGCATGTGCTCAGATTTTTTATATTACTCCATTCACTTCAGAACTAAAAACAGCAAGGAAAAGGTATGCTTATACAAGATACAAATTCCTCATAACTGTAATTAGACTAAATAGCTTTAGAAATCCAGGCAACTCAAAACTGAAGTGAATTTCTGGACTGCTCAACAGTGATCTGTAAGAATTAAGTGTGAGAGAAACCCATTTTAATTCAAATCTTTAGAAGTCCACTGGATTTATAGCTCAACTGTTTCAAAAAAAATTTTGCTTCCTTTGAGAATAATTGCCAAACTGGAAGAGGGGAACAACCTCAACATCATTAATTTCTTTCAACTATCCCAAAAAGATAGTAAATTGTTTAAAGGAGCAGACCTACTAGCATCCCCATAGATGGAGAGATTATTTGCATTCAGTCCTTATTAAACACCAGCAACCCCAGAAGATAAATTATCAGGTGCCCAAGCTATAGAAAAAGAAAAAGCTTAGAGTTTACGTCCTATCAAGTATTCAGCCATCAGACAGAAATCCCCAGGAGAACAGGGTTCATCAGCTCTATTGCTTACTTTACCTCTCATCTGAATAGCTGACTGACAACAAATAGACACATCCATGCTTAAATACCTAGTTTCTTCCCATTGAAAAGTGAAGAGGGTAAAATTGATCTATTTAAAGATGTGTCTGCTCATTAGTATAGAAAGAAGTGCTTCTCTACCTCTTTTGTTAGGCGAAGTATTGAATTCTTAATAGCAGCTTCTTCTCTCACTTGGTCTTCGGTCAGCTTTATATAATCTCTACACCGATAGGGTTTGAGATCCATTGCTGCATATAGCTTTCCTTGAATACTTTTAAACAACATATCCATAGTCCTTGGCAGAATACCAATGTCATCTTCTGTCCCTGAATGCAACATACAAAAGAAAGATCCTGATGATTACTGTGAACAAGGTATACAGATAAATGAAGACAGAAAAATAAGCAAATTCTAATCTCGAGGCACACGTGGAATTTGGAGGCCACTTACAGCATGAAGCAGGTGTTTTTTTTTTGTATTCCCAAGATAACAAAAATGTCATTAGAGTGTTTTGAAAGGTACTTGGCTTTCAGCAACAGCTCATGCTCTATCCCTTAGACAGTAAGAGGCATAACACAAAACAAATACTTCTGGGGTATTCTGCATAAGTTTAGCCTTAAGGAAAAATAAACAAGCAAACCAACTAACCAACCACAACCAACAGACATTTAATAAATATTTGCAGTTTTTCAAATCACATTTCACTCTCTCTCTCACAAGGAAGTAATCTTGAAATACAACTAATGACTGACCTCTCAGCTGCAGTCCTCTACTAATTCCACAGACCCTACAAAAAAGTTCAGAAGCCTTGTGAAGACTCATTTCTTTCCCTGTCCCAGACCCTTTTCTCAGCGCATACTAATTTTGCGCCTGAAAGGCAAAAAGGAGTCAAATAAAAGTCTTAATGGATGCTTGATCTTTCTGAATCCAGACGCAAGTTCAAAAATCGTCCACTTCACTTTGATTTCTAAACCAGAGAGAAGAGGAGAGAGAGGAAAGTGGAAGAGAAAGTACTGTCCTGTCTCAAACACTGACAGTATCATCTTCCAGCCTCTGATAATTTCTCCTACTCCCGAGATAGATGAGCTTTTACCAGTTACAGCACTAGCTGTGTGCTTAAGTCAGAACCTATGCAAAAACTGGCACTCAAACACCAAACTAGTAACCAAATAACATAAAGTACTATTGCATTACGTTTGTTTCTCCTCATGTCCTCTCTAATCGTTCTTTTGTTTATCATAATGCCACTTGTAATTCAACTTAACATAACCAAAGTAACAGTCACTGGCAAACAATGAACAGTCCTAAAATAACTGCTTCATCTTTCACTTAGTCCTTTGCCATTGACTGAATACAGGCTTCCACATAATGCCAAAGTGGGAAGGCTATATTGATGTTACTGGGAATAACAGAATCCTGTCATCCAGTAGGCAACATTCTGCCCTGCCAATTCTTATCACAAGTTTATAGTTAAGACCTAAAAATACAATACCATGAAAAACTCCGCAGTCTCAAAAGACACAAATCAAGAATTCTTGAAAAACCACACAATATACCCCAAACTAGTCAAGCATGGGGGACTGTACACTTTAGGAATTTTATTTTTTGTTATTTACCTATTACTTATTAGGACAGGAAAGAGCATCCAATTATTGCCTCAGATTAATGATAATGGAAATTACTGGCAGTAGTCTTCAGTCATAATCCACCTAACAGAAGATCACTTAGAAGACAATGTCACCTCAAGAAAGATCAATTCCATATGGCACAAAAGTCATTGTCCTTCTACTACTTCTGCATATAAAATAAGCAGTATAACATCTGGAACTGCCATTTCATTATAGGAAAAACTGTTTCCATGTGAATCAAATCACCTTGTTCATTAAGATGCTCTAAAAAATAAAGAACGACATCTTCTGATCAGAAAGGATATTAAGTTTTCATAGCAGAGAAACAGTGCACTAGGAATCAAGGTCTTCTAGGATATTATCGATAAGCTCAAAAACTTAAGACAAGATAGAAATACTTGGAAGTAATCAAACATGTTTCGAAACAATTATTCTCTACCTATAACAACTGAAACAGACTCAAATACTATTCCTTATTTGAAGACAGCACATAAGATGTATATGACCTTTATAACAATAAAAAATACTAGTCTCATGTAGAGCAACTTACACACTTTTCGCATCCTGATATATAGAAGATGTATGTTGCTAACTCCCCCTCCTCCCTGACATTCTAGATGCTTGGAGGAAAAGAGGCAAGCCACAAACACCTGGTTGAAATTATTACAGCCTTACAAAGCGGTATCACTATACATTTACGTAAACTCTGGCACTGACTGTCTGTTGGCAGTTTAGCAATATTTGTTATGGAAGGAGTCTTTCAAAGGCCATTTATTAATATTCAAGAGAATCTAATGTACAGGTCCTACAGTTTAAATAAAGGAAAAAGTTCAAGTATTTCTGCTAGAAGTAATCCTCACTTTAAAAAAAAAAAGGAAGTTCATTCAAGAAGAACACATTTCTGCTCTTACCTTGGAATGTGTAGGTTTTCCCAGCATTTGTAACGCCATATGTAAAAATAAGACGATTATATCCGTCTAAGAAATCTTGCACTGGTTGCTTCATGGTACCTTCAAAGAATTCTTCTTGAGTTGTTTCAGGTCCGAACACCTGAGCGTTACCAAGAAACATCTTTATTTTCTTTAAGCAATCATTAGAGACTTTAAAAGATTCTTTTAAATTCTACATGTTTATAATCTTAAGGACTATTGACAGCTTAAAAAATCTAGTTTGCTTGGTATCAAATAATAAGTTAAACAACTTTTTCCAGGAATAAATTAAAAACTTTTAAAGGCAACTCATTTACTCGTGAAAAAGTGAACTTCTGCATCATCTGTCCAGCAGCTTTTTCACTAAGTCGACTCAAAGAGTTTTTGGGAGGCTTCAGTATGATGCTTGTTGAGTCTTCAAGCGAAACGCAGTTCTATTAAAAGGAAGCACAAGCAATGCAGGCATGAAAAGAGAAAAAAGAGCTCAAGTTACTAGGAAAAAAACACACCCACACCATACATTTAAAGTATTTTTAAACTAAATGTCACACCTGCAGTTCATTTTCTCTTTCCAATGATGTAAATGGCCTAATACGCAGGCAAACTTGTATGTGTCCTTTAGACTCCAAACAGCTCCTCTTAAAAAAAAAAATTAAGGAAGTTAGAAATTTGACTACAGTTTTTGTTTGATAACTAGCATGTTAAGGCAGTTTTGTTTTCATCAGGCTATTTTGAACAAACTTGATGACATGGGAAGCAAAAGTAATTCGCTACATCAGTTTTTACAAGTGCTTAGGCCCCTGCAGAAGTTAGCTGTGGTAACTTAAGAGTTAATAATCTTGCAGCACATAACAGTAGTAATATACACACTACATTCAAGCCAACTAGACATCAAGAAGGAAACCAACAAAAACATTCTATGATTCAGCTGTCCTGAATTGGCAATTAGCCTCATTCACAGAAGACTGATGCAGCCAGTAAGGTATCAATGCATTGCCACACCACTTAATCTAGTCCTATGTATCTCCTTCAAATTAAAAATGCTTTTTGTCTTCTCTGTAAAATTCTGATTATTCTTATCGATGAAAGGACTAAGCTTGTTAAAAAAAAAAAGCTATCCAAACAATGCAAACATTAAAGCTTTCTCACCTGGCTTGTGTCCGAACTTGAAGAAATAAGAGAAAATTCAGCAGAGAGATCTGTTTTGATATCTTCCACACTTACTGGTCCTGTTCTTTGCAGTGGCTCAGCACTAGCAATATAGGATGGTCTGAAAAGTTTCTCATTATCCGAAGTTGGTTCCATCCTGCAAGATAAAACAAAACTATTTTTTGGTCTCTTATTACATGATGTAGAGCTTCTGAAGTCCCTTGGAAGACAAGTCAATTTGAGACCAATAGCTGCAGTTTCTTTAAGGAGAAAGCTTTCTTCATCCTATTCATAATTTACACAGCTAGTTTCCAATAGCTGAGGATAGAGTCTGCAGAGGGGTTCACATTATAATGAAATAAGAACAGCTATTCTTCTTTTAAGGAAAAGCAACTGTTTACCAGGAAAAAGCCTTACACATATACCACAACCTTGCTAAAAACCATGTTGGACAAGGAAGATAAAATAAAAATTAAAAAAAAAAATCATATTGTTCCACATCCACTTCTCCATCATCCCATTATAGTGTCCATTTAGAATAAAAGCTCTTTGCGAGAGTAACCAAAACTTCATGGTTATCTCCGCAGGACCTGACAAATAGTTGGTATTATAAAGATAACACAGTGTAGCTTAATACAAGACAGAGTTCAGAAACTTTCATCAGACAGCTGTACAAAAACAGAAAAACTTGGCCTAATATATTATCACAGCTTGAACAAACACTGGCCTGTGAATAAGTTACTAGAAAGAAACATACCTGTGCTGTCATGATCTAGAAGTCTTATTCATCACCTACACAAAGTCACACTGCAAAGCTCTTATCAGGTCTTGACAGGAAAGGTATTTGTTAGATAACTGACATTTCAGTTGCTTTAAATATAAGATTAAAGTGTGATTTGTCAAGATAACACTCTTATTCTGTGCCTTTTTATGTAAGAAGCAAAAGGCAAACATTAAGTTATGTATGCAAAGCTGGAACTGAAATTGTTCATATGAGCCAGCACTCAGACCGGTAAGGTTCAATCACTGACAGCATGCAAAACCCAAGATGCAGACTGTCCATCTGTCTCCACTTGGTGTCATACAGCGCTGTAATTACCCTAGATTCTCTGGTGCAAACGGGTATATTACCTGGCTGTAGCCACTAAAAAGTACTTGTATACTAGGATATGTTATTGTAACTCTACTTATCATGACAATAAATTTTAGAGCTGCAGACACCTTAAGAGAAGGGGATCCAGATTGACACGCACAGCAAAGCGTCGTTGCAGCACACACACAGCCTGTAACGCTGTCAGGCAACACAAGAAAGGGTAAAGAGGGCTCTAAACCACACAATAAGCTTAGCAGCTTACATAAGACATAAAGCATCAGGCCTTACACTTAAAAGAATTTAAAAGGAAAGTTTTCCCTCTACAAATATCAATCGTTCACTTCAAGGCTCTGCACTATTTTGCCATTCTTATGGGATGCTGCCGTATGGCTTTGTCACCATTACTGCCCTGGACCAAACATTACCCGCGACTTGCACGCCCCACAGCAGTACTGAAGAGTTTCCACTCACCCGCCGTAACTTTTGACCCACCGTAACGCTAGCAACCACGACGGCAGCAGGGAGAAGCGAGAGGAAGAGGCCTCAGCGCCGCGCGCCACGAAAGCCACCCACACTGCTTCCCAGCTCCACGAACCCCGCGCCCGCGCCCGCGCCCCCTGCCTCCTTTCCTCCTCAAGAGGAAGCCCAGCAGCCCCGCAGCCCGCACAGGCTTACCTGAGAGCCTACGCCACGCTGGGCAGGCCCAGCCGCCGACCCTCGCCGGAGAAAGACAACTCCAATCCTCTCACCTGCCCGAGTAACCACCACAGAGTAACCGCCACCGAGTAACCGGCTTACCAGTACAGCGTAACCGGCACAGCCGCGCCTTCTTTTCAAACCCGACCAATGGCAGTGCGCGGCGCCGCGCGGCTTTCTGGGAAGGCGATCGTTGCTGGGCGAAAGGCTCGACGGGAAGTGTAGTTTTGATGGGGTGAGGAAAGTGGGGCGGGGCCGACATGCTTGCCAGTTTGCCTGCCCGCCTGGCGGTGCGGGGGAAGGTTTCTTCTCAGAGGGCTCTGGGCTTTGCTGTGGTAGTGGGCTATGAAGGGGTGTTTACTGAGACTTCTGTATTGCACGCACCCAGAGCTGTCGGGGTCTACCCCCTCAGCGGCAGCAGGACCTCGACTGCCACGGGAAGGCGCCCTGGCCTCGTCGGGCCTGGCGCGCGGCCTGCCCTCACCTGCCGACCTCGCCACCTGCAGTGCCCGGGCTTTGCCTTCCTCAGGTCTGGCGGAAGGATATATGTAAGTTCAAGCTTGTCCATACTCTGGGTTATTACAGTCATGGTGTTTCCACGGGTGTTTTGCGGGCCGAGAGACAAGCTGAGGCTTTGCAGTCCATATATAAACAGGATAATCATTGTCTGCAGGTAGTGAAAGGGAAGAGGCCAGGTGGCCTGCTCAAGCTGCAGGTGCCCTGTATCAGAGCAGGGATCAACAGAATTGGGAAACTGAAGGTTTAAGTTCAGACTCTGCTTATTCATTACTCTGGTTACAATACTGATAGAGTGACAGCTATGGAAAAGACTTAGTAAGGTATCTTTGTTTAAAACCTCCTCCAGGTGGAAATTATTGTTTGGTACTAGGCTTGCATGATAGGGATTTAATTTCTTAAATAGCAATGAGAGAAATCTTTTGGCTTTATTTTCAAAACAGTATTATAATGCCAAACAGATCATCCTTTTCTAGAACCTCAGAGTATGGAAATGTACAGGTTTTGGTAACAAAAATCACCATAAGTTTCTCTTTAGGCTCAGACAGGAGTTCTTTGAACTTTAATACGGAATGTCTGCCTGTTTTAAATTGAAATGAAAGGAAAAGTAACTTGAGAGTAGTGAGTAACTACCAAAACCAAATGTTTGTCTTTCATTTGAAGAAAAGAATGCCAGCTGATGCAAGCAATTCTGTAAAAGAATAATCCTACACAGATCCTGTATCAGCTGTTTTGATGAGAGTGTCTTTAAGATTAAATCCCATCTTTCTTTAAACAGACGCTATGTCATATTAGTAAAAGATGTGTACTTGATTTCAGTTTGGATGTAGGCTATGTTGCAAGAGTTGGTCTGTTTTAACAGCAGAAATTGATGCAATGTTGAATTTGAAATTGTTTGCCAAACAAAACTGAAAGGCTCTTGTAGACATTCTTTAAGACTTAGGCTAACTTTTTGTAAAGCATCTTAGTTTCTATCCTGAACAGAACAGTGAACTCAAACTACAGAACTAACCTAATACCAAAACACCTTTTTCATACCAGGAGAGGACTGAGAATGGCTTTCAAAGAAAGGGAAAAATTAGCTCCTGGGAGCAAACCTGAAAGTTGTTCTCTTCCACTTGTTGGAAAGGAGAACTGAAGATCTTCTCAGAAAATTTTGAAAGGTATATTCCTAAAAAGGTTGCAGACTATTTCCTGCATAAAGTTATTCTTGCTAAGTAGGAGCATAACAAAGCTCATGGTACAAGCAATATTTTGATTTTGTTTGAATATTAGGTTTCTGAAACTGTTTTTATAATACTGCACATGCTGCATAATTTAAACTAGTATCTCAAAGGACTACTATCAGCATACTAAAAGAGCAACTAAAACACAATCTAATATGGGCTCCGAGCCTCACACAAACCATGATAAAGAAAACATTAGATCAGCATAAGCAATTCATCATGTTTTGGAGTAGGAGATAATGAAACTCCATCTATGTAAATAACCTTTATGGCTTTCCACCAATATATTCTCCTTAAAATGGTTTGTGCAAGGACAGCCAGTTGCAACAAAAATATCTGCTGCCAAAACTGCTAATGCATTCGCCCCTGAAATTTGATTATATTTCTTCTCAAATTCTCTGTAACTTGTGGAGCAAGGTTGCCACTCCCCAAGGGAAAAAGATTTTTTTATTTTTAAATGACTTGTTAGAACTCTCACCATTACCCTTAGAAACTTATGCTCCTTGTATTTGGGACAGGATTCAAAAGTTGTGGATAGTCTGCTCGTCTGAGTGATGAGATGGTGCCCTATGAGACAGCGTATCTCAGCTAGCTTTTACATTGCTGTCAGAAGTAATCAGAGACATAGTCAGCACTGCTGGGACTTGGCCCCACATCCTTCAGCACATCTGAGCAGCAGCCAAACCAGGACTGGCTTCAGCTTCTTTGTACTCAACTCACCTTCTCCGGGGAATTAACAAAGTACTTGAGTTTCCCTTCGGCACTCCTGGTTCAGCTGTGCTTCCCCATGCCCTCACAGTGCTGCCTTCCCATCCCGGTTGGAGACGAAGTCCTGCTTCTGCAGAGTTCGTTTGGAGGTAACTGGCAAGAAAGCTCCCATTCCTTATCACAGATGTGTCTTGAAGGAAAACGGTGCATTGTTTTATCTTCTTGGTAGTCTGCCACATCAGCCCCTTTTCATCCCTATCTTTCAGGGCAGTGCTTGTCATTTATCTTGTTATTTGCACAGTCCTGTGGAAGCATTTTATGCTTCCTTTAATTTGGAACCTATATAGTGGCACCCTCACTGTCCCACTCCCATCAGTTGCCTTCAGGCGACATTATTTCTAATGCAGATACAGCTGATTTTATGAACTCATGACTTTGCAGGCTGTTCATTTGCTTATTTTTCTTTAGTAATATAGGTATGTTTTCCTTTATCATCTCTTTTAAGCAATGAGCTACTTCTTCAGTCTCACATTTCCCAGTTCATTCAATATCATTTTGCTGTGGCTGACTTTTCATTCTTTACCTATTTGCTTGTTTCCTGCTCATCCCTCCTGAAACATCTCCTTTTGGTTTTCTGTAAAAGTTGGTGTCATGTTATCTGAAACAGCAAGACTAGCTTTGAGGTCACAAACTTAAGAGAAAAATGGCTTGTGTTTGTCAGTCTAAATTTTGTGCTTTAGCATGCTTACGTTCAAGCTTTCCCTTGAACCGAGCAGCGCAGGGACAGTCACCTGTAAGCAAACAAACGTTCACGTTGCCATCCCGTGTAAGTTGACTTGCACAGCGTGCGTTCCTTCAAACAGACATGAACGTGTGTCAGATTGATTACAGGAGACAAGGTGACATGACCCAGAGCATGAGGCTCACAGTAATGTCCAGAGTTAATGCCTTGACCCCCGCCGCAAAGGCCCTCCTGGCCCCGTTTCACCCTGCAGCACTGGTGGAAGCCATCTTGCTGGGGAGTGAGACCACAGCTCACCCTCCACTGCCCCAACCCCATCAGGCTTTCAGGCTGACCCCAGCAGAAGGCACTTGGCCCAGGGGCTGCGCAGGGAGCCAGGCACAGCCAGGGGTGCTCCCTGGCTCCCAGGACTTTGCCCTGGGAGCTGGTGGCAGCGTGCCCGGGAGATCACAGCAGGGCTGGGCAGTGAAGGGCAGCTGGCCGGGGTGTCAGGGCCCTTTCCCTGACGGGGCGAGTGCTTTCTGCCGGACTCTGGCCTGCAAATGCTGCAGCTTTTTCATGGCTAATTTGGTTAACTGAGTAATTGCAAGATTTCTGGCAGAGTGGGAAGAAACTGTCACTGGAGGGAGCTTGCGGATGGTTGTGAGGCTGCTCCCTTTAGGTGCTCTGGGAGCATACAATACAGTCTGCAAAATAAATCATAGACCCACCAGCAAAAAGGGGGCTTGAGGAGCACATGCCAGTGTGAAATAGCCAGGCAGAAGCGTGGGGAGGAAGGAGGGAATCACTGATAGGCAAGCTGTAGCGCCTGGTGCTGGACTTGGGCCTTGACGCTTGGCCTCTGGCCACTTCACAGGGCCAGGGCTGGCTGCTCCAGCAAGTAAGGTGTTGGGGTTGCCTATGCTCTGTGGCCATGGTTGTTTAAGCAGTCATTCACTGAGGAGAGAAGAGACAGGGAGCTCGCAGCTGGAGACATGGTCGTGTTAAGAAGGCATGTTTAGGTACTGCCATGTGTGTGCTTCTCACAGATGCAGTGAGGCCACCTGGTCCCATGCCAGTGTATTGTGTGATGAAAATGTGCTACATGTACTCAGCATATTGTTTTTAAATCTTCATAGCTTCATTTGAAAACCTGTGCATGGCAAACATAGTATTACTCCTTGAGCAGGAGCTGTATTGTCTTACATAGAAGATTTGAAATATATTTACTGAGATGTATTTTGTTCAGTTGGCATAACTCAAGACTTAGTCTTTCGAAAGAGTGCAACTGAGACAAAAAAAACTATTGCTGTTTCTTCCTGCTTCTCCCTCAACCCTCTGGTTATTCCTTCTGTCCCTGTTTGAATTATTGCATTAATTCTCTGATGAGCTAAAGAGATCATTTCAGTTGTAAGCAACCTTTTAATCTTGTAATTAAACCAAAAATTTTCAAAATCAATTATTCTCTGTTATATGGTAATATAAATAATCATCATTTTGAAGGTCAGATCTAGCATTTTGAAATCAGAGCCTTCTACCTGTCATCAACGGGCTTAAAACGTATGTGAAGACACAATTGTGTGTCTTAGATAGTTATGCTTACCAAGTGTATGAGTGTACTTAGGTTCTCAGGTTATTTTAATTTGAACAGCTCTTTGATAAGCATGTATAACAAAGTGCCTCATAGTGATAGTATTCTATACTGGCTCTAGCGACTAAAGCAAGTGAATGGCTTGGATATTCTGAGGAATTAGTAATGCTGTTAATTTTTTCAGTATTAGTATGCTGTATATTTTCTCCATCTACCCATCCATATTTAAATCTTTTGTTATGAACAGGAAGATTTTCAAGGCAGGATCATTAGGGCCTTCCATTGGGGCAGTTGTGCTCATATTTTCCTAATATAATGGGATTCTTAACCTCACAGGGTTTTTTTAACATCATCACAGCATAAACAATGATAAAATATGTTTCTTAAATGTTTCTGTGATATACCCTACTCATTTGAACTGCCAATTTGGAGTAAAATTTAATAGGCTGTCAAGATGAATAATAATTGAGGAATATTTTGTGTATGTGTGTATATATATGTATTTATGTATACTTTATTACCAAAAGAAACTGAAGCTTTACTAACTGGAGGGGAAAAAAAAAAATCTACTTTTTTTCTTCTGCCTTTTCTAGGGTCTTTCTGTAACTCTGGCAACAGATGCTATAAGACCACTAGTGATGGCAAAGTATTTTGCGTCTTTATTGCTGAAAGGGGCTGAAGCATTTAGACATGAATTGGCTGATCGGGCCAGACAACACAATATCATATTAGTCAATGTAACAGCAAAAGTGGCCTCCATTGGAGAAAATGGTAAGAACTGTTTTCACATTGTGATGCAAGTATTTGTCCTATAAATGTATCAGCTGTTTTGTCTGACTGATTTGTAGTCCTGTAGCAAATAGAGTAGTTAGTTACCAGGTGTTTTAAGATATGTGTTGTGAATAGTAAAACTATTACCTAAAAATGTACAGTCAAAGATTTTTTTTGTGAAAGTGTATTTATAAAAGAAAAGATGACTGCTCTTGAATTGTGTGCTGTCTTAAGAACAAGTCTGCATAGATGGCTTTTGCATAGAACTGGTTTCTGAATATAGTTTCCGAGGCATTTCTAATATGCCCCAGAAAATTAACTCCATCCCAGCCAGACCCAGTACACTGTCTGACTTTGGGTTGTGATCATGCTGAATCATGTAAACCAGGTATTTTTTAGCTACTGGTAATCACATGATTGGAAACCTTGACAGAGAATCCACAAGCAGGAAGGCTGATGGTTGGTATTGACTAGGTGTGTAATATTCTTCCCTCCTAGTCAACATTATACTGATATCTCAGGACATACTGTTAGAAATGGCTCTACAGCTAGAATAATAAATTGAATCCTGTACTTAGAGAGGTCACTGAGTTTTGCCACTGTTTTCACATAGCCAGGATCTTGCATCTTAGTTTTCCTATGGATTTGAACTCCTTATGTCCTTTGGACAAAAAAATGGAATAGTATTGTTGATGCAGAAGGACAGATACAGTCCAGGTACATTGGCTACTTGAGAAAATGTTTTTTATATGTACTGCTTATATTTTATGAAGGGTATTTGAACTGTGTATCCAAATTTTATTTGGTTCCCTCTTTTTTTCTTTTTTTTTTTTTTAATTTTGAAACCTGTGCCTAAGTGATGCAAATATTTGCATAATGTCTTTTTAGCTTCAAGTCTGGGATTAGGCCTGTTGCCACTTTTTGCTATATGTGATGTTAATTATTTTCTTTGCAGATAGTGTGTTAGCTTGTAACCTCCAGGTTAAAGGCTGGAGATGACTTCCAAATCTTATTAGTAATAATTTATTTCTCTCCATGTGTTGTTGATTCTCTTTCAATTGTCCACAGAGCTGTATAAATACCAACATGGGTAACCCTAATTTAAAGGTAAAATCTCGAAATTTACTTTCCTAAAATGAAATACATGCTTGAGTTTTATTTCAACTGGGGCTTCAGAAGTTTTATTTCAGTTCCAAGCTGCTTTTCGAAATTCTTCATGGTGTAAGAAATTCAAGCTTTAATCCTTAGGATTACTTTTTTGAGAATACTATTTGTTCTTTTGTAGTGTTACGTAAAATACAGGCTGTAAATAGCTCTCTAATGGTCCCAGAGCCCTCAGAAAGGCCCCAGAAAATTTTAGCAAAGACATTCTGTTGATGGTTACGTTCCTAATTGTTGCCATGTCATCTTACTAGAAATTTCATAAGATAAATAAATTGGAACATGAAGTCAATACATATCTAGAGTAATGCAATTCTGAAATAAGGAAACTGGCCAAGATACCCAGATATATCTAAATATATGTCAGATCTATAACTGATATCTGAAGAAACTGAAAGATTTCCACTAAAGGCATGTGTGTGTACATATATATATATAAAAGTTCTGTGTAGAAGCCAGAAGCCTGGACACTTGTGTGTCTCAAAAATATAAGGTGCCTCAAAAAGATGTGGTTCAAGAGCAAGAAGCTTACTGCTCATGTAACATGGGCTAAATCCAAGGAGCAGGATATGTTACAGTGTAGTCATTACAGTATTTCAGTGTAGTATTACTCATCTTTCTGGCTCTGACACCCACGACAGAGCTTCTTTTATTCTTGGCAAGTGTCAACTGTCTGTCTTGACCTCAGAAACTAGTGCCGCTCCCTGACATTATGTACCGTACTTCAGAATGTCATCATGGCTTTGGGCACTTGGGGCTTCTCCTTGAACTCATGTGAAGTTGCGATTGGAGTGGGATAGTCACGCCACTGACCTTCCAATGTTTTAACTTTGGCTTCCTGTAGAGCCAGTGGCGAGAAATGCTCAGAATAGTTTCAGGCCTAAGTTAAATTCTTGTTCTGGAAGGTGGTTATGCTATGTGGTACAGCTAAGCAATATAACCGTAACCCGAATTGCCCTCTGGAGGAACCTTGCTTTCTTCACTAGCCTCTTAGTTTACATAGCAAAATTAATGCCTAGTATTGGGTAAAAGAATTATCCTACAGCAGATAAAAAGGCAAGGAATGAACATGTAGAAAACAAATTTCTTAACCAGTGACTTATCTTTAAAGGACTGGAAAATAATGGCTCTTTGACAATAGCAAATGGCCAAGGGCATTTCCTGTTTTGGTCTGAGCTCATATTTATTTTTTTTTTGTCTTTTAAGCTTATCTTTTATTAGTATTTCAGGCTGGACATTGCCCATCCTGTAGGAAAAACAGAAGGCAGGGAGCTTAATACATACTAGGCATATGCCCTGCATAGAATGAAGTTATACTCCTGAAGAGAAGAGCCAGTATTTGTGCCATGCAATCGGTCTACAATGCCCTTTGCAGTCCTTGAAGAGGAACACAGTCTTCTTCCCTGAAAGTGGATCAGCAGATGAAAGATGATGAAAACTCTGAAGTCTCAGTTGCTTTTCAAAGGGTGGATTAATGAGCAGCTAATTTTTTATTGTCAGGCAAATCAGCAAGTAGATCTACATAGCCAAACAGGTGCTGGGACAGCAGAAGAACAGGCAGAAATGCTGGTGGGACAAAAGGGCAGGGCTGCTTCTCTTCTGTTAAGCAGTCTTAGATTGGCTAAATTGCTTGTGAAGTTGAATCTTTGGCAGTCCTTCAGCAAGGAGTCAAATATGCCGGTCGCTGGCTGGATTGCAGCCTTTGGGCATATCCAGACTTGCAGAGTTAGAGTATTTCCGAATGTATTTCAACATACAGTTCCTAATTTGATGCTGCCCTGCCTGATGATGTCACAACATGCTGCAGCCAAGGATAAGCAGAGTTCTGAAACAGGCCAGGCTTATTGAAAGTTTGCTCACAGATGAAATCTGAAGAAACTGAAAGATTTCCACTGAAATGATGAGTGTAACCAAGCACTGGCTGATCTGACTGTAGTCAAAAGAAAACCCATTTTGCAAAAACTTAGATGTAAACAGTGAAATTCCTTTGTTAGTAATTCAGTTTTGTGCATGTGAATTTCCCTTTGCTGTTTCAACAAATTATAGGATCTGACTGCAGTTCCAGTCCAGTGCTTTTGTGTAGTGTTGCCAAGTACTGTCATGCTACCACTCTTCATCGTGTATGTGGGTGCACTGAAGAATATATACACATTTGTAAAGCACCATAAGATCTTTCTGAGTGAATGGCATTATAAAAAGAAGATAATTATTCCAACAAATAATCCACATATTCTATATAAAACAGATTTTGGCATTGTGAAAAGAACCAAAACATCCAACTATTTTGGAGTAAGGGAGGAATCCTTTTATTTTAAGGATAATATTAGTATAAAGTTAAAAATTAGTCATTCTCTAACTCATTTCTAACTGGGTAGCTGGTGCATTTGACAAATTACTTGTCCAAGACAAGTGACTCGGAAATAGATGCTATAGTTTTATTATTGTTTTAATCAGATGGCTATTGCTGTTACAAATAAACATGAGGCTTTATTTCAGGTATAACAAAGGTAGCTACACCCTGCAAATGATGCCACAGTGCTGTTTGAGGATGTGTTAAATATGCTAAAATTTTTTATCTGATGTTTTGTTTTCAGTTTTAGGTGGATGGTGTAGCTAGCTACTGGGTGTCTAAAGCAACTGTGGCCACCAAGAATCTCAGCAGTGAATTTGGACAAGGAAAATCCAATGTGGTATGTATTTCTTTCCATGCAGGAACTGTGATTTATTAAAGCCTCATCACAGGAACGTTTCTATGAATACACTTTTCACCTCAGAATTCTTAATAAATTGTTTGATGAATATTATTGAGAACATTGGTATGGGGACGATGACAAGATCCATGCCATCTTTGCTCACGATGGATGTAGTAGAGTATTGTTGGCTGTAACCCTCTCTGTTTTGTTTCTTTTTCTCTCCCCACCCTCCCCCCTCATTCTTGGCTGTAGTTTGTAAGGTAATACCACAATGCAGGTCTGATCTGATGAAACCACAATTAATGCTGATGCCTGCCTATGATGGGAGGAGAACACAGACCACAAACTTGGGATTTATCACCTCTTATTAGGCAAGTATGTTGCTTATGTTCCCCTTCCCGCCCCAGTTCCCTTTGTTCCTGTCCTTCCTCTGTATCATGAACTCATATAGAAGTTTAGTGTCACTGGTTGCTGGGAACCCAGTTTCATTTGGCTATATATACACTTTCCCCTAAAGAAGCTAGATGTTACCTCCATATAGCACATTCATCACACAATGAAAATATGGAACACAATTTTATTGTAATAGTTCTGAATGATTTTCAGCTGAAGTAATGAAGAGGATGGTCTGACACATTTTAATGACATGTGCATGTTTCTCAGCTGTGATTCTTAAATCACAGAATCACAGAATGGTCGAGGTTGGAAGGGACCTCTGGGCATCATCTAGTCCAACCCCTCTGCGAAAGCAGGTTCCCCTACAGCAAGTTGCACAGGATCTCGTCCAGGTGGGTTTTGAATATCTCCAGAGAAGGAGACTCCACAATCTCTCTGGGCAGCCTGTTCCAGTGCTCTGCCACTCTCAAAGTATAGAAGTTCTTCCTCCTCATATTCAGATGGAACTTTCTGTGTCTCAGTTTGTGCCTGTTGCCCCTTAACCTGTTGCTGGGCACCACTGAAAAGAGTCTGGCCCCATCCTCTTGACACCCACCCTTAAGGTATTTATGAGCATTGATGAGATCCCCTCTCGGTCTTCTCTTCTCCAGGCTGAACAGACCCAGCTCTCTCAGCCTTTCCTCATAAGGGAGATGCTCCAGTGTCCTCACCATCTTTGTTGCCCTCCACCGGACTCTCTCCAGCAGTTCCTTGTCTTTCTTGAACTGGGGAGCCCAGAACTGCACACAGTACTCCAGATGTGGCCTCACCAGGGCAGAGTAGAGGGGGAGGATAACGTCCCTCGACCTGCTGGCCACATGCTTCTTGATGCACCCCAAGATACCATTGGCCTCCTTGACCACAAGGGCACATTGCTGTCTCATGGTCAACTTGTCCACCAGGTCCTTCTCTGTGGAGCTGCTCTCCAGCAGGTCAACCCCCAGCCTGTACAGGTGCATGGGGTTACTCCTCCCTGTGTGCAGGACCCTATACTTGCCTTTGTTGAACTTCATCAGGTTCCTCTCCACCCAGCTCTCCAGCCTGTCCAGGTCTCTCTGAATGGCACTGCAGCCTTCTGGTGTATCAGCCACTCCTCCTGGTTTTGTATCATCAGCGAACTTGCTGAGGGTACACTCTGTCCCTTCATCCAGGTCACTGATGACCAAGTTAAACAAGACTGAACCCAGAACTGACCTCTGGGGAACACTGCTAGCTACAGCCCTCCAACTAGACTACACCACTGATCAAAATCCTCTGAGCTCTGCCATTCAGACAGTTCTCAATCTACCTCCCACCTCTTAAATTGGGAGTTTATGTTTCTAGTAACATTAGAAATTATTCATGTTCATTACAGATACCTATACATCCTTATTCTTTAAAAGTACGCTATTTGCTGGTATAGCTGAAATTATTCCTGTGCTGAGACAAGAGAATCTCTTAAGAGAACTGCATTGTGTAGTAGTTGTTATTCTCTTTATTTTGTTCAGTTGTAAATATAGTAGACAACAAATGAAATAACTATTGACATAGAGAATAACACAAATTATGTCAAACAAGGACTTCAAACTCTGTGTTTTGAGGTCAGTAACCTGTGTGCCTAGAACTTTGATCACACTCGTAACAGGCAAATGGCATAACTTTACATGGATGTATGTGCAAAGATAAATAGGTAGCTTTTCACTGAATTTTAGAGGCAGAACAGGAAAATGTCAGTGAAGTGAAAATTTATGTTTCTAATAGGCTCAAGGAGCTTCAAGAAAGGAAGATAATATTGATGAGATAATTTGCTGGAATTGCAAACAAGGGTGGTTTTTTTGCTTGTTCGTTTTTTAAACCTAAATGGATCCTGTTTTCAATAAGCAGCGTGAAGGAGGAGTCTTTCCAGGGCCTTGCCATATCAAATGGTAGACAGCATGTTCTGTCTGATGAAATGTAAGTTTGACTGCCAATCGACCAACCCAAAGCATTGCTGGATGAATAGCCAATTTTGCTGAAAGTACAATTTCTGGAGAACTGAAGCTGTTTCTTGAATCTATGACTGGCTGAGAAAAATTGGAATTCCTTTTTAAAAAAATAAAGATATTCCGGTGTTTTTCACACAGAAGTCTTTCAGATTTCCATTTCAGCACTGATGCTGCCTAGGCAAATGAATTAAAAATCTGAGAATGACTCTGGCATACTGCAACTAAATTTTCCATTTGGGGGGCGTGGGTATTTTAATTTCCATTTTCATAGAATCATAGAATGGTTTGG
>NW_009628111.1:0-40966 GCF_000690535.1 Cariama cristata
AAAAAAGGAGGGGTGGTGGAAGAGCAGTCGTGTTTGAGGGTTTTTGGGTTGGCTTTTTTGTTGGTTTTTTTGACCTCCACCTCTATGAGATCAATGGTATTTTACTTGCTGGAGACTAGTGGGAGACCAAAACTGCCTTCTGCAAACTATCTGGCAGGGGAAAGCAGCAAGATCTTCTCAGGTCAGGCCCCGAGTTACATCGTTTTCCAGTGAAATGAAACTCTACTGATTTAGTCTTGTTCAGGATTTGGCCCATTCCTTTGTCTGGGTCAAACCACCTGAAGGCTGTGGAGCTCAGTGCTAAAAAGCAGGACCTCTCCCTGGGTACTGCTCCCATCCTGGGTAGGGATCCCAGCCCCTTTCGAGACTGCTGCTGGGGGTACAGGTGATGTCAATTAATTAAATTAAATTAATTAAATTCCATTTCCAAACCTCTGCTTCATATGAGTGCTGTGTCCAGACTCCTGGAGAAAGCATCTGGAGCCACACGCTCCGCAGGAGATCTCGGAGGTGGATGCGCTGAGCTGTCTGACCCGGCTTGGTCTCCGTCGATAGCTGTGGATGTGGTGGGTTTGCCACAGCCCCCCCAGCTTTTCTCCTTCAGAGATGACACAGAAATGTAGGACAGGCCCTTGAAATCACCCCTGAGGAACCTTCCCATGGGATTTTTCTCTTTTAAAGGGAGATCTGGGCATCTTGCTGACTTTCAACCGCTGCCTCCGTGTATTCCGTGAACATCTGAGAGGTTGTATCTAACCAGCCATTTTTATCTGCTTTGAAGTTGAGAATATGGCTGGAAAAATGGTATAGTCAAAGGCTAGTTTATCCATATAAAATAAACCTCCTTCTTCTCCTTTTTAAAACTATAATCATACCCCGCCACTGTTACTTGTGCCATAAAGCCTGCCTAAAATGGAACAGAGCAGTGGGGAAAGCATTTGTTCGTATATTATTTTTTTTTTCCTCCCAACATGTGCACTTGATACATCTGGCAGCACTTAATGGCTGCGTAGTTTCAATCCCTGCCTGCTGGGCTATTCTGCACATTTATTTCATGTGACTGGATTCATGTTGCAGATCGCAGGTATTTTGGTAAACGGGAGCTGCCAGCTGACTCCTGGAGATGCTGCAGGGTTTGCTGTATTCCACGTGGCAGAGATTACGTGGGTTGGCTGATTTCTGGTAATAAATCGGTGAATTAGTACGTGACGCTATACTGCCTGCTCCTGAATCACGAGCAGAGGCCACAAGACTATAACCTCACCCTGCCAGACTTTTTAGCAAGCTTGTGCCACGCGACTGTAGAAGATACAGTGGGTATCTATGCAGAGGGCTCCATCCCGTGAACAGAAATCTTTAATGCTCTGCGATTCTGCGGGAAGGGGGGGTTTCTAGCTTTGGCTTTAAAAAGAGCGATAGGACCATTCCTGAAGGCAAAAGCTGCTGCTGGTCTTACCAGGAAAGAAAGACCAAGGGACTACAAACATGGGAATTAAATACTCTGAGTTCCTGAGAAGGTATGAGCAGAAACTTGGTCTGTCCCTCTTAACTAGAGGAAAATACTGTCTCTGCAACCAGGTGCCGGTCCGGCTCGCTGTGAACACGGGGCTCCAGCTGGGTTAAACCGGGATATTTAAGAGAGAATCTGGTTTTACAGATTTAGCTGCACCCTTCTTGCTGGACTTGGGCTTCAACGTGGTTTCCTCCAGCTGCGCTGTCAGGAGGACCCTGCTTCTTCAGTCTCTAATTAGCATTTCTCTGGGAGTCTTGCCCAAATAATGATTTCGAGGCTTGGCCAAATGAGCAGAGCAAAGTTGACAGGACACAGATTGCGGTGTGCGTAAGTCCCGTTGTTCTTCGTCGCGATGGAGGTGTAAGCTGACAGACGGAGGCACAGTACCCTTACTGAAATAATTACGACTCGCTGCTGTAATTTCTCAACGCTATTATACGGTGTGGTGATGGAGACAAGAACTGTGGCATATTATTAATAACAGTGCTTAAAAATAGGAACTCAGTAGCTTCTTCATTTCCAGATTTTTTTAAATTTATTATTTTACATGAGGAACTTTGCTTTGTTTGAATAATAGCTGGTGACCCCCACCGATTTATCACATTTCATTCTTTGGTGGCTTTGCTGAGGGGAGGCTGAGACCTCCTGAAGACCTCCTGTCCAACGTTGGAGGTCTGGATGTGCTTCCCACCCTGCTTCAGGCTGGTCCCCTCCCTCCTCCCGGGCCTGGGTGATTCACAGCAGGTTCTGAAATGCCCTAAAAGATGCCGAGAGCAAGGTGGGCATCACATCAACAGCAGAGAAATAGTGAAGGGAGTATGTAGCTGCAGTAAAAAAGATGTTTTCCATTAAGAAACTGTTTCTTCTCACCCTCGGCATATGCAGCATATCCACGTGCCGGTCAAGCCGTGTGGCATTTTCAAATGGCACGAGTGTTTTAAACTGCTCAGTCACGGGTGGGGTGGATGAGCTGCTGTGACCTCCTTTCCAGCCCCACTCCTGGGGGGGCTGTGGAGGCAGGAGCCTGGCGTCAGCGCCCGGCTGTTATTTTCAATACCTGTGGTAAAATTATTAGAGGCCGGCGAGTAAGAGAAATACATTTACCCTATGTGTGCGTGTTCCAGAAGCTGAACTGTGTATAAAAATACAATTTAAACAAAAAAAATTAATTAATTCTTATGGGAAAAGACATGTCGTGTCCATCCTGTCTCCGAGCCTCTCACGGGGTGGTGGGGAGAGCACAGCAATGCCCTCCTTGCTCTTCGTGGGGAACATCCCCACGGGGCAGAGCTGTTCCTGGGAGCAGTTCATGCCGTAGGTTTACGGATACGGATGAGGAGGGGGAATTGGAAAATTCCTTTTTCTTTCTGCGCGGCTATTTTTTGCTGTGTTTTTATAGGCGTTTCAGGTAACGTGCTCAAGCTCCTGTGCAAATTTAGCTACAACAGCTGTCCCAAGCCGTTCACAGCTGAACGGGTTTTTAATGGGTTACTGAACAGCTAATTGATCCACAAGGCTTTTGCCCGGCGGAGCGACGGCAGCCTTCCTGCCCTGAATCCCTCGCGCCCGCTGCAAAACCGCCGTGCCCTTAGCTTCACAAGGCGGGGGACAGCATAAAGAGGCTGATGCTTTTGCTTTCAGACTTATCCTTCGACTCCTTTATAGCTGTTGGTTTCCCCTCGGGTTCCTTGTCGGTCCATCCGTCGCAGCCCTGCGGGTGCGGAGGAGCAGGCACTTGCCCGCTGGCCACCGAGGGGGCATTGGCGGTCAGTGCCCTCGCTCCTTCCCTCGCCCAACGTAAAGGTTAGCCAGCTTTCTGCCAAATTGGAAGCGACATGCTGTTGGATATGCACTGGATGTTAACTTAGAAACCTCGTGTTTGGTTTCTTTATTTATTCTATGTAAGCAAATAAGAACAAGTGCGGCTCCAGCTCAAGGCCACAGAATTGGAGGGTGTTGTGGCAGAAGCAACTCTAATTTGGGGTTGATAAATGAACTGTAAAATAGGCAGGTTTGTTGTTTTTACGCGTGCAAGGTCAGTTCCATAGGTTTGCTGTCAAACCTACTGCTCATGGCATATAAAATGACTACCTCACCCCTCTTTTTTTCTCCTTCTAAGCAGGCAAAAATATGGAAAAGTGTGAACCCCTGTCAGAGAGGAGAGTCTTACCTGGGAAGGACCCACATTATTTGATGTAAAACAGCTTGCATTTTAAACAAGGCAGCGATTTTCCACATCTTACGTGAACACAGGTGAACATCTGGCTCTTCCACTGGAGGCAGTGATGGGGTCCCACCTGGATGAGGACCACCGTAGGGAAGTCTTTGAGTTGTTCCCCGCTTGTGGGGCTGATGGTGGTGAGGCACGTCCCAGCACCGCGATACATGGGAGAGGAGGTGCACCGTGTCTGCAAGAGATCCCCGCCGTGGGTAAAACACCAGAGCCGCCGCTGAAATCGGTGTTAAGGTAAATGTTATTGGCAGGAAAATGCCGCAGTGGTACCTGACTACACTTTGCAACCTTTATACTGACCAACCCAAGTTTACCTATGATTTTGGCAGCGATGGTATTGCAATTCCTGCAAATCTATCTGTCTCGCTCTATCTTCCTGCTAGTCCTTTGTACGGCTTCTTCCCTTATCTCTAGCTGTGTTTACACTCCCCTTTCATAATCAATGGAGACGGGGCTACCAGCACTGCCTGCTGTCCTATGTGCTGGCCACCCTCCCGAAAACACGGCATTGAGCAATGAAGGGCATGTGGCCTGGGTGAGGGCGAAGGGGTTGGTACTGCTGGCAGATAGCTCAGCCTTATTTCCAACGCGTCTCTTGGTAAAGACTACCCTTCGGTTACCCCAAAAAAAAAACCCCCCACGATTTCTTGTTTTAATTGCTTCTGAGTTCTCTGGTGCAAAGCAGCACCGCAGAAAAGGAAACCGTGGCTTAAAGGACAAGAGAAAGGTTCAGGGATTGAACCGTCCTCAGTCAGCAGCTCGTGGATTTAATGGTTATTTGGACAATTTCCACGCAGAGCTGTTGGCAGTAAAAATTCTGGCCAAAAAAAAAACCCCCCACGATTTCTTGTTTTAATTGCTTCTGAGTTCTCTGGTGCAAAGCAGCACCGCAGAAAAGGAAACCGTGGCTTAAAGGACAAGAGAAAGGTTCAGGGATTGAACCGTCCTCAGTCAGCAGCTCGTGGATTTAATGGTTATTTGGACAATTTCCACGCAGAGCTGTTGGCAGTAAAAATTCTGGAAGCGTTGCTGGTAGATGAAGGTTGTGCTGCACAAGCAAAAGCCACCTCTAAGCATGTGGTGTTTCCCATTTCTTTTTTTAAACCGAAACCACTTGGACTTAGCTGTGGTTTGACTCGCTTCTCCATCCATTTTTGACTTTTTTTTGGGTGCATGTGTAAAGTGCAGCAGTTTTTTTGAGCAGCTGCGTGCAGGGATGATGGTGACCCTCTATATTGCCCAGCACTGCACTCAAATTTGGCAAAAAGAAAGTGAAAGTAAGAAGACGGGCAGATTCCTGTATATCGATTGTCCATAGGTTGAAAGGAAATTGCTTCATAAACTTGGCTTTCTCTTTGACCTGACCTGACAAGCTTGCTCTCGTAACCTGAACGTGACCCCCATCCTTGTCCTCTTCCCAGTCCTACCGAACCCAAAGCCTTTTCGCTGGCGTCGCTTGGCTTTGAAATTGTCTTGCCACACCTTGAGTGCTTCCAGCTATTACAAGTGCTTCTGGATCAAGCCTTTGCTTTCACACCATGAGGGTTGAACGGTACGGTCTCCCACCTACGAGGCTGAGGACTTCGGTTTCCTTGGATCCTCCGTGATATTCCCCGCCCGCCCCTCCCTGATATTCCCCCCCCCCCCCCCGTCATTCTAACGCTGTCTTCTCCTTCCAAGATGTGTTGCAGCATTTCTTTCTCCTCTGCTGAAGCCTCTTGCCAGGCAGTTGGAAACTCGGTTCCTTTTAAGATATGTCAAGTTTCAGGCAAAACCTGCTTGAAAACTGCAGCCTTGCCTTTTATTTCAGGGGGCGTTACGAATTCTTGCAAACAGAGGAGGCTCCTGTACCATTGCTTTAAAGGAAAAAAGTATTTATGGTTTTGATTTCTGTTCCTCAGAGGTGCTTAAAGCTCTGCAGAAAAATACCTCGTTAACTTCCTGATGTGTTGGACATGGAATTATTTTTAACTTGCAAGAGCAGTTGTTTAAAAGGAGTTTGTATGTACGTTAGGAGCTTAGCATTTTTTTCCTATCTTCAGTTGAACCTATCTGATTATGCTGTACGGGTGTATGCTGCATCGACAGTTTACGATTCCTCTTCCATATGCATCTTATCTTCCTAAAGATAGTGTCTGGAGATGTCAGCTCTGTGAGGAGAGACTGACGAATTTATATCAGAGGAATCTTTTTTGTCTAGCAGCTCTTCAACACGGCGGGCTGTTCAGAATATCTCTTAAAAATAGAAAGTACTGGAGGAATATCAGCTTCGGCACAGCGGTGTCGTTTGTCTTCAGTGCCGCGGTACAGCTCGGATTGGCTAAACCCTGGTATTTGTAGGAGAAAGCCTGAGCTGTCCATGCAAGACTCCTCGTGCCTTGGTTTTTAAAGTACTTATTGGTATGTTTGGGGGGCTTGTTTGGAGTCTACAGCCAGATCAGCACCAAGTGTGGGTGCTGTCTTAGTTCGTAAGTGTGTTTTTCGCTAGGAATGTAAGTATGATGGTCTGAAAACTTCAGTTCTTCCAGAGCAGAGATTTGCCAGATGACTATACTGTCATTCTGGGGTATTGGGGATTTTAGCTTTTTTTTTTATTCCTGCTCATGAGATCTTCCCAGGGTCATTATAACCTAACGACCTGATCAAACATTGTCCATAAACTTTGCACATGTATTTATCTGCTGCAGCGCAGTTTCATGTTATCGGGGAGCAAGGGTCAGACAACAGCTTGAATCCACCGTCCAAAGAAAGCACGGAGATCGTTGCTTCCATTTTTATTAGTCCCAGTGCTTGCCTCAAGTTTCACCTCCCAGGTCTGCTCCTCAAAATCGGGATGTTCCTGGAAATGCTGCCAAATCCAGAAGTTTATTCCCGTTGAGCTGGTGGTTAAATTTTGGACAGTTTGCTTATTCCTTGTTTCCATCCTCCTGGATGCTGCATCCAGTCAAACACTTCCGCGTGCTTCCCTATCACCCTATTTTTACATCCTGTTTTCCGTGCTGACATTTTGCCTTATGGATGCAATGAATGGCAAGCTCGATACTTTAGTCCTGTTTTATTGCCTATAGGTATTAAATCATTGGTTTGATTGTTCTTATAGCTTGTTTCTGTGGCACGACTTTAGGAGGCAGTCATGCTAAGAAAGCTGAGGCACACCTCTTCAAATCATCTGAAATGCTTTCTGTGGAGCAATGATTACTTTATCCTCAAAATAATCAAGAAACGGGAGTGAGATCGGTGTTGTGAAAGGGTTATAATTTCTGCTCCATGGACTTTGTAGGCCCAGGGGTGCGTAAGCACCGTTGAGAAGACTCACTGGAGCCTCTTTATGTCGCTTTACGTCCAATATTGAATCCAATAAAATAGTCACCCAGGCTCAGCATCCAATGTTCTCGCTCCTGCTCCCTGAGGGTGCCCGCGTTGCCACCTTCACCGTTTCCTCACCAGTTTTGGGGGGGTTATCACCTCTCCAAGCTGGAGAAGATCTGTGGCAGACCAGAGGAAGGCATGGCATCGCAGCGGCTGGCAGGGCATCAGGGCGAACCGATGGGGAATGTCTTTGTGAGCATCCACGTGATCCTGTTTCGTGCCCTGCGCGTAAGAGCTGCTTTATCCGCCTTGAAGCTTGTTACAAAACATGCGATCATCATGTATAAAACTGCACGAGGAGTAATTTTGCACCACTGTGGGCAGCCCATCAAACGCGATCTTCTTTCTAACATACGATTGCACTTCAGCTCCAATATTTGGAGAGCTCTGGGACTGGACCAGCAGGCTTTCTCATTCCCACGGAAGACTGGCATTTCTAAGACTGTTTTGTGTTGAAGCCTCTGACCTAAATAAGGTTAAGGATCTGGGCTACACAATTAGGACCCAATGCCAGGAAAACAGAAGCTAAGCTCGAGCCACCATTCCCCGCTTTGCCAGGGTCGGTCTGCGTGCGGGGCTCTGCAGTCCTCTTGCATCCTTATGCTTTAAAGGCCATTCTTATGTCCAGACGTCTCCGAGCCTGGCAGGCAGGGGTACGCTCCGACTGGGAAGCTTTCAAAACTCCTTCCTGCATGTCATTGTGCAGCTGGAAGCTGGGATTGCTTCCAGCTGACTGAAGACACTCCGACATTGTTCCTTCCTAATCCCCTCCTCCTCACAGAGTATGGTTTTTTGGGAGGTTAGCATGTTCCCTTGTTGGCTTTCCAGGCGGGAACACAAGCAGCGGTTCATGGGAATAACGTAACCCCGAATTAGCGATGAGCCAAGGCAGAGGGCGGCGATATGGCGTGACGGTGGTACGAGTGCTCGGCTCTACGGCGTGCTAGCGAGGATGCTTCGCTAGCCGGGCTGGCTCATGGCGATGCTCCATTTATCTGCTTGCTGGCCTGCCGTCAAGAAGCGCAAATGTTCAAGACGATGGGGCTCCTGGGTTTCAACAGGAAGAAACGATGCCTGTCTCTCGACCCTGCTCGCAGTCGCTCGGGGGGTGATTTGCTGCTGGTTTGCTGTTTCTTTTTGTGTGCAGGGAGCCAGGGGAAATAAAAGCAGGTTAATGGGACAGGGAGGAGGGTGCTTTCTACCAAACTGGCCTTTTTTCTTCCCAAGCCCAGGTACAAGGAGAGAGAGAGAACAAGGTAATGAATATATAAATATATTCAAATGCCTTTACAAGGACATCTTTCAGTGCGGGGATTTGACCTTGGAGGTTTGGATTGCATCATTTATAAGATGGTGGCCTTGAGGTCAACCCACCTGATACCAGCAGGTGCTGCTCCGGAAGACTTTGTGCAGCTCTCGAGGTATTTGCAGGCCTAAAGACACACAGCAAATGAAGGACAAAAATGGAAATTTATTCCGGCTAAGCTGTTTCACCTTTTCCTGGCTTCTAGCAAGTCAGGAGCTCAGGTGAAGTGAGAACTTCTCCTGGTACACCCAGCTGCCCCTTCTGATATTATTAGCTGTGGGTGTTTGGAGTGCTAAAGGAGTTGATTTGAGGAGAGGGAAGCTGGGGTAGAATTAAAGCTGTGCTCTGAGGTGTGCTAAAGGAGGTAGTACATGCAGTTTGATAGCTGGGTTTTTCTTCAGGTTGTCTCCTTCTAATTACAAGAACCTGTAAGCAGCTTTACCCGTGAGCACCGGCCAGCTCGACTGGGATCCCTAAATTGATGGCATATAGACGTAGGAGTCCCCTTTGCAGGGTCGGCTCCTAACCTGGAAGTATTGCCTGCTCGGAACGTTCAAAAATTGTGAAGATAGTCTCTAAAAAAATAACAGGATTAACTCAGAGCTACGCTTGTGAATTTTGTGATTCATAACCTCACACCTTTTGCATTCATCCCTCAGAGCTGAGCCCTGTGGAAAAGGCTGCCTTCTGCCCCAAAGAAAGGAAAGCTAAACTGGGAGGTGGGTAGGATGCTTCACAGTCAGGTCCCAGGTTGGTAAGCGAGATCTGCCGCTGTCTGCTGTGAGCTTTGGGGCACGTCCTGGTAGGACTCGAAGGGCACGGCAGTCAGAGATGCGTTGCTGCACCTCCTCCAGCTAACCACATCGCTTTTGCCTCTCACATCCTGTAGACGCCATGGGTGTTCCCCTTCTTGAAAGAGCGTTTTCGGAGCGTTATTGTGTTAGGATGGGGGTGGGGGGGAGAGGAAAACAAAAAAAACCCAACACCCTGGCTCTGCTGGCTTAGGAAATCAGATGGTTTGCGTGCCACGTGAGAGATTTCTTCAGCGCGGAGCTGGTGGTGAGGTGGTTTGTGGCAATGTTGACTAATTTGTGATAGCACTGTTTTCCTGCTGGGAGGGGGGGTTTGATCCCACCAAAGTGATATCTCACCTCGTGGTGTTACCCAAGTCCCTTCGCACGCTGCCTTCACGTCTGCGCAGGCAGGCGTCAGCCCCGCTGACTCATCCAAAGGGGTTCTCTGCCTGGCGCTGGCTTTCTTGCTGCGTGTCGGGGCCGCATGCATTATTTGGGTGTTTTCTGATGGAGCAGAAATTCCACCGTCCTTACCGTGTATGCACGTGGATAACGGCTTCTTACAAGGCTGGGGAAAAACCTGGGTTGTCTTTGTCTTTCCTAAAGTAGCAACAGGTATCCAATAACCCGGGTGTCTTTGCGTAGGCAGAAGTTATGCTATTTACTGATAATTGTGTGTCTGCTCCTCTGGCGTGGTCTGTCAGACTTCAGCTGGTGGGAGGTTTTGTAGCGATCCTCACTCTGCTTTTTGGGGCTCTGGGAAGAAAGGACCCTGCCATCCCACCCAGGGCCCTCCCTTTGCGGTGAAGGGGGGAGCATCTCTGCTGAGGATCGGCTCCAGCGATGGCTCATTTTTCCATGCACTGCTCTATCTGTCCATCCTGACGATTAAATCGTGCTTCAGCCCTAGCAGTTCAGTTTTTTGCCTGAATTGTTCGTGCTTTTCACTGAAGAGGGGGAGGAAAATTTGAAATTCTCCTTTCTGCTGCTTTCTTCACCCCTGCTTTTCTGAGAAAGCTGTCCTTCGCATTTTTCTATGTGGTTGTGTCATGAGGTGTTACGGGTTTTTGTCATCTCCTCCCTGTGCTCTCCTAAAAGAGGAAGGGATGACTGCCACCTCTTCTTGTTTATAGCCTTCCCTCCCCAAATGTACCCTTGTCCTCACCCTCCTGTGTCACGACATGGTCATTCGCACCAGCGGCACCGTCGTAGGTAGGATCGCCCAGGTTCACGCACGGCCGGGGACCTTACCCTCATTGCCTTCCCTGAGCACCCTGGAGACTCGACAACGGATTGACTTTGCTCTACGACATCACCCGGAGAGCCATCGTACTCCTCCACACCATTAGGACTCCTTTTTTCTTTCCTTGAGCTCATTCCCTTGAGGATGGTGCTGCTTCGTGGTGGCCTTATTGAGAGTGAGATGCCAAATGGCAATCTTGCGCTCAAGGGGTTTCTTCAGTGAAGTGACCGCTGCCATACCTGCTTGCTTTTCATCATCTATGACATGGCTGGTCTTTTCCCCAGTAATGGGGTTTGAGGCATAAGGGAGGGGGTGATTTTCTTTACCGTCTTGTACACCGTAGTAGAATTATTATTTGAATAGTATTTGGTTGCTTAGACAAGTGAGAGATTGGTGAGCATCCAAGGGGCCGTAGGCAGGTCTGCTGTAGGACAAAGCCGCCGCCGTGTTGTGGCAGCCCTGGATGCCTGGTTGGCACCTGGCTGGGAGAGTGGCTGAGGGGACAGGCACCTTCTGAGATACTTCTCCATGGACTCCCCTTCATCAGGAGAAGGTGTGGAGGCTTTCCTTAGAATCATAGAATCATTATGGTTGGAGGAGACCTCAAAGATCATCTAGTCCAACCGTATCCTTCTCGCTGGATATCCTGGCCACCTGGATTGCAAACCAAGATCAGTCCCATCGGAGGAATTAATGTGGTGCCGTACCCTTCCGTGTGCTGCAGGGCTGCTTCGCCGGGACAAGTGGGGAAGGGAATTGGTTGTTGGCTGGGGAAGGAGGGTGGGCTTGGAGGCAGAGGTCTTGAGTTTAGTCATGGAGGAATAAACAAGAAAACAAATGAAATCACCTTTTTGATGCGTACGGGCTAGGAAGAAATGCTAGAGTTATCCCCTATTAGATGTCGGATGAACTCTATTAACCTTTCTTACACTGCTAGGACTTGCATAACGTCAGGAACTTCTTTCTTCCCCCTCTTACGCTAGTACAGAGGCTGTGCGGTGCGTGCTATTTTTCTCTTTTCTCTCTAAAGCTGAAAAGACATGGTTGTGTGTTTTTTTTTTTGCCTAACCAAGGGAGATAAGAGAACTTCCTCTTATTAAATCCTGTGGCAATGCAATCCCAACCACATAATATCCGACCGAATTTAAGCACGCGGAGACATCTGCCTTTTGCAATTTTTATTTTTATTAGTGAAAGAGAGTCAGTGTTTCTCCTTTTTAAGCGTGAATCCTAGTAACCCCGAAGACGTCTGGCTGGATCCCTGCCTGCGCAGGGTTATTGCCGTGCAGGGAGGTGATGCTGCCCGCAGCTCCTCGCAGGCAAAGCACCTTAAATCTTTGCCCTGCTCACATAAGATGGCGAGAATCATGTGTTTAACAAAATCTCCTTTTCCTGACTCTTTGAAAGGCTTTACTTTTTTTTTTTTTTTTTTTTTTAATAATCCCCAACAACCTCACAGCCTTTTAAAAATTAGAAGGATTTGGGGTTTTGCTTTAAAGTTTACCTGTGTCCTCTCTAAAGGAAAGCCTTTGGTGATGCAGCAGAATCAGGTTTACTGTCCCCTGTTAGGCATGGGGTGAAGCAGATAGGACAAGTCCTCCTTGCTTTAGACCTTAAACCTTGCTGGAGAGCTTAGTGGAGATTGGCAGGCTGGTTAAAGAGAATTCCCCCATAGACACAGCCCTCTGCAATTGATGTAATGGTCATTTCTATAACTTTCTGTAGTAACTGGTTACGTACCCGCGCGCTGGCTGTGTACTGTGACAGCTGTGGCAGTTTGCAGGCATCTGTGTTTAATGAGAGCTGTGTAATGAAATTAATGGCCCTTTCCATCCTCCCAGCCTGTGTGACTCCTTAGGTGTTCTGCTTTTGGTTTGAATTTTTATTGGTTTGAATTTTATTTTTTTTTTTAATAGCATACAGCCTTTTAAGACTAAGCTGTAGCTGGTCAGTGTTTGGGGATTTATTTGATGCCCTCTGAGAAAGAGGCAGCTCAAAATTTCTGCTGCTTGACAGAGTCTTGTTGAGAAGACCATGACGCTTCCCACTGCTGTCCTGTGCTTCTAAACTAGCACTGGTCATCCACCAGTTTTTTCTCCTGCCTCCACCACCATAATGAATCCCCCAGCATTTGCAAATTGTAATCAAAAATGCAAAAAAAAAAAAGTGTGCTACAAAAATCAGAGCAATTATGCAAATAGCAAAGAGAAAATGTTGAAGTAATGAATGATGCATTAATACTTTCCTTAAATCTGAAGTAGGAGCCCTTTACACTATATAATTAGGACTCATATAATGTATGTGCTTTCATGCACTGTAAAACATCTAAATGAGGCATTAAAAAGTGAAGTGGTCACAGAGGAGAAGGCTCTGGCCTGGGACTGTAGTGACCATGGCTCTGTCCCATCTCCATCTCTGACGTCACATTGGATGAGTGTCATCACTTCTCTGCAGCTTCGGGTGTATCCTCATCGCCGCTTAGTAAGCACGTGTTTCTGAGATCCTCCCACTCGCTGCTTGTTAGCCTTTCTCAGCACCCCGAGCTGATCCAGGTTAATCTGGGAGCTTCTTGTCTGCCAAGTAAATTGGCTTCACTTAAACAGCAGCTGAATGCGGCTTGCGGAACGGGAGCGGTGACTGCTCAAACCACTTTATCTGCAGTTGCAAGAGAAAGCCAGGCTCTGCCCTGGCTGTACGTGTTGGGGGCAGCTCCGCTTGCCGCCTCGGTAAAGCATGTGGAGGTCCACATGAAGACGGAAAGAAGTGGGAAAGTCACGACCGATGCCCTTCAACTTGCAGGAATTGTTCTAGAAATGACGAGAGGTCCTGGCTTCACGGCTGTTCTGTCCATTCACCTAGAGGTTCAGGAGGCTCCACTTTGATGGCCATCACCTTGAGCTTCCACAGCACATCGCTTTTCCTTGCGACCGAGGAGAAACTGCGAGCTGCCTTGCTCCTGTATATGGTCCTCAGCTGCAGGGAAGCGTTTGCTTGGTGTCCCCTGGTACATGGGACTTTTGCAGATGTTGACTAGACAGATGGTTAATCTGCCTTTGTAACGGTGCCCATTACTGCTAGCGACATAAGCTTCTGTGTATCTACCCATGCGACACTCTTGATTTGAAACTTGTTATTCCACATACAAGTATTCTGCAATTTAAAACTTTCAGTGATATCTTCCATGATAGAAACTTCAGTTTTCTCCTCTTCCGTAGAAGATATAGATCATTTTAATGAGGTTCGTTCTAATCTCAAGGTCATGAGATACTACAACAAAAAGGCTGCTGTGATAAGTGAATGTAAAATAACTCAACTGTGCTGCTTTCTAAGTACATAGTACAACAAGGGAAAAAACCTTCTGCTGTGCTTGCTTCAAGGGAATTTTTAACATGGCACATTAATAAGCCCATGCCAGAAAATGCCATGCTGGTTAGGAGGAGCTCAGCAGAAGCTCAAATAAAGGATTAGTCGCCCTCCGCCTGCCCCGCTCCTGAGGTGTGACCGACGTGACTGTGGTTTCGTGGTGGGCGAGACATCCCTTCTGTCGTATCTCTTGGTCAAACGTTTCACAACGGCGTGTAACCTTCTATGGAGAGCAGCTTCAATCTTGACAGCAGCTTGCAGCCTGGAGAACTTGGGAACCACCAAATGAGAGGTTTATACGGACAGTGGTGGTATCCCGTTACGTGAGATGAGAGCAGGGGAAAATGCAGAGAAGCTGTTTGCTTTCCTTACTACATGTCTTGCTCTGTCCCCTGAAGAACCTGGCACAAGCTATTGTTGGGGTGGGAGAAAGAAAACATTACTTGACTCGTGCGTCTCGTCAGATAAACCAATTCTTATGTCAACAGAGACTGTTGTGGTAGTATGCATTTGCTACACAGGGTAATTATCCTTTATGATGGGTAATAAGTTATTATGCTCTATAACAGTACGTAATTTGGGGGAGTGGCTGCTGTGGCAGATGGTAGCCCTTCAATCCAGATCCTGGAGCAACTCGGCTGGGTCAACAGAAGCCTCATGAAGTTCAAAAGGAAGCACATAGCCTGGCACTGCAGGTAAAATAGCCCCTTGTTTTAGTAGTTAGTGGGCAATTGGCTGGTTCAGGATCTTCAGAACAGACATTAGAAGACGCTTTCTCACTCAGAAGCTGGTGCAGCCCTAGAAGATGTTATCTTGCGGCCATGGACTCTTCATGTTTTGGAGGTTTTCAAGACTCAGCTGGGTGAAGCCACAGCTGACCTCATGACACTCCCGTGTTGAGGAGGTTGTTGCATCAGATGTTTGGGTTTTTTTACCAACTTTTCTGTGTTTGTGGTTCTGCAGTACTCCTGGAGACAGACACCCAGGGTTTGGTTGGTGGAGGATTCTTCTCTTTACCACCTACGGTCTCTAGGAATTTTCTGGGATGCAGTAGAAAAAGTGAATGACAGCAGACTGTGGAAATAATGCGTAGCCTGCTCTGCTATATGTTTATGTTGCACACTTTCTTTTTGAGTGGTCTGTCCCTTCTGCTTAGTATAGCTCTGCTGGAAAACTCTGCCAGCAGACGGAGCAGAGGCTGGTCCGAGGACAGCAGTTGGCCGGGAGAGTGCCGACTCAGCCAGTTTTTCTGCCTTTGAGAAGTGAGGAAGGATTACATTCTCTCCCGGATTAGAGTTGCAGCTATGTGATGCATCGCCTGGAGGTTTAAATCAAAACCTTTCCGTGTTACCCTGATACTCGGAGCAAAGGCTATATGAGGTTGTGGCTTTTGGCTAACTGGAGGCTTAAGCTTGGTGTAGCCCCCATCACACTTCAAAGTCATTATTAAAGTAAAAAAACAACTGGACTGATAGAAAGGCCGTCTGTTCTGCTATTTGGGTTAAAGTTATGTAAATGGCACTCCAAATGGCCCATCAGCTAAATTCCCTATTCTAATGCGATGCCATGTGATGTAATAGCTGAAGCTGGTAGGATATTTTGCAATTAGCTCTGGGAAAGGAGGTTTTAAACTTCTTACCCTTATGTGACAGGTGGTTTTCTTATCTATTTTGTGCTTTTTGTGAGCTCCTGCAGATGCGACCTCAGTATCAGCTGATTGTTATTTTCTGACTGCAATATTCTTTGCATTTCTGATGACCTAAGACTGTAGCATGAGCATAAACAAAATTCTTTATGGCTTGGCATCAACTCCACTTGTGAGTAGCCTTACTCGGTTGTCTTCAGCGGCATTTCTGACGGTTAAAGGCTTGGGTGCGTGCAGGACGGAGGACTGCCATCTTCACTGGCATGTGAAACTCGGGTTTTCTGCCTTTGTTCCCTTTCACCTTTACTTCTTTTCACAGTTCTCCATTTCTTTACTTCACATTTTGGAATGTGCAGTTGACCTCAGTTTGAGGAGGGTGGATGGATGTTCATAGTCCTTCAAAGCTTGGGTACTACATTGTTCTGTTTTCTGTAATCTTTAAGTGGGCTAGCCAAGTGACAGTTTTGAGGAAGTCTCATCTACTGTGGCCTTTCCTTCACCATATGGTATAGATGGTATAAAGATGCTATAAAGTGAACAACCCATTCCCGTTCGTGGTGCAGTAGATGGCTGTGCTGATTGACACGCTCAGCTCTGTCGATGTGCAAACTTGGTAGTGTTAGGCTCGGAGACTTTTGCCGGAGTAGTGATGCAGGAGTGTTATCTTGTCAACCCCCCGTTTTTTTCCCCTCCCGTGGTGACAAGACCTCAGTCACCTTGGCAAAGTCTTTTCTTTGTCCTTTGACGCCTGGCCCTTGCTCTTGCAGGGCATCGCAGCATCAAGGTCTTGTCACCGGCGTCCTGAGCTCCACGCTAGAAACACGGTTGGGCTGGCTTTTAGCCAGGCAGCGGCAAGCCCTTAAAACGTACGGGCTGTCTGCTAATGTATTTTCTCCTTTTTTCTCTACCTGATGTGCTTCATTTTGCCTTTTGTGTCGAAAGGTCTTTGGATTTGTAAAAACAACATAAGCTGCTGGTGAAAGAGCCGTAAAGAAAAGCACACTTGACCAAAGCACCGCTCTTGATTTCTGTAGTGCTCCTTTCCCCTCGTCGCAGTGCCTCTCCTCAGCGATTTCATAGCGTATCTCCCAGCACCTCTTGTGTACATTCTCCTGTTTTAATCCCCGGTGTTTGGCTTCCTCCACCATTTAAACAATTCTACTTTGGCACAAAGTCTTCTGCAGAAGATGCTCATACGAAACGCACAATTGCTGTGGCACTCCGCCAGCCTCTGCAAAGTAGGAGCCAACTTTTGAGGGTCAGTCTCTTTGTTACGAGCATGCTATAAAAGACTTTGAAGTTCTGTATCCCGATTGAGCCAGGAAGCATCGATACTCTGCACAGTGCCAGACTAAATCTCACCGGCACTCGGATGCCACCAGGTGATTGTGGTTCTCCTACCACCAAACTGCAGTGTTGCTCTTGGGCTTGTATTTATCAAAACAAACTTCCACTGTATTCCTTTGTAAGGTTTTTAAGTGGGCAAACCCATTTCTCTGAGAGGAGGATGTGCATGTATGGCAAGGTAATATTGCATTAAGTTTCTGAGAGCGAATAAGGGAGCATGAGGAGTTTTCACGTAAGAACTTGATAGCTTATGGTTCACGTACCTAACGGAGAAAGGGAAGCAAACTGTTTCAAATCCCATTTTATTGCTTCCCAAGTTCAAGTCTGTTTTGCAGGGACACAAAGGTAAATTCTTCAAGCAGAGTCCCTGTTTATCTCTTTGCCTCCCAAGGCCCCATCATTTTATTGGTAGCTTTGTCCTTCCTGGCAGAACGATAGTGCGGTGGTGTGCCCTTTCCCAAACGTGCCGGTTTGATTTAATTAAGGAGTGCTCAGTTTTTCCATGGCTGCAGTAAGGCAGGGTTGGATCGGAGAAGGTGCCGTTTCTGGAACTAAGAAGCTCTACCCCAGCAGAGAATGATTCAGAAAATCCGGAAAAAGAGCCAAATGCCAGAAACCACTTACATTATAACATAATGTCTATATTTGGAAGCTCTAAGTCACCTTTGATTTTTAAGAGCTTCTAAATTTTTGTTTTCAGTCTCGGTCTCTTCCCTTGTTGGACAGAACTGAATAATTCAGTGCAAGTTAAATAACTTGCCCGTGTCCCGTTTTAATGACTCAGAAGAAATCAATGTTGCCGCAAACACAACACTCTTTGTGAGCCTCTCTCTTCCTGCAGAATTATAAGGAAACAGGTGTCCTTTGAAAAATTAAAAATAAGAATAATCACAAGACTGTGAACGTTATACAGAGCATTTTCCCTGATTTCAAAACCACTGGACATGAGGTGAACTGGTTTGAAAGGGCGCATTACTACTCTTAGCTAAGTATAGTAAGAAATGCAATATGGAAGAAGGGAAATACATGTTATAACGATATAAATTAAACTGAAAGCCAGCTCCCCCCCCTTTTTTTAATATGGGCAACTGGGTTTGGTTTGCTGTCCGTCAGAAGTGAGTTGAAATAACTTGTGTGGGTTTTGTGAGTAAATACAACTGTTGGCAGATCATTCCCCCCTACACTTGCAGGAGTATTCTCTTCTGCCGCCCAAACCACCACGTGGTGAAGTGTTTGGCAGAGGAGCGATCAGTGAAGGAGCAGGTGGAAATGGTGATGGGGGAGCCTCCTGGATTGTCACCCCAAGTTTTGAATGGTGTTGGAAGTTAAGCTGCATTGGTACTGCCTGTACCTGGTCCCCGTTAGTAGACAGATGCAGGCAAGATTGCTGCACTCAATGTAATTTAATATAGGGATTTGATTTGATGCTTCTTTATTCATTAGGCTACTACTCTGTAATTGTTACGTTACTGGCAGTCTCAGGCCTTCTGTGGTTTCATCTCATGCATTTGGGAGTTTGGGGGTTATTTTCAGCTGCCTAGTCTATTTTAAACTGTCTTTTAAAATTGAAAAAGAAAAAAAAAAAACAAAAACAAACAAAAAAACAAACAAAAAAACCAAACACCCCAAACCAAAACCCAACAAATAATGAGTTAGAACAGATTGATCCTTTTGAGCCATTTGTCTAATTAACCTTTGCCTCTCAGGAATCAGCTTTGGTTCTGTTCAATCAAGTGCAATGTATCCCAGCCCTTGATAACCAACAGTTCTTCTGAGGACCTTGGAAGTCTTCCATGGTTCTTCCTTTTCTGAGTGCTGCCACTCTCCTGGCATTGCACTAGTTTGCAGGGATGGAGTTGGAGAAGGATAGGCAAGACTAATAAGAGGAAAGCCCATAGGATGGCCTGTAACTTGGCGAAGCGTTTCTAAAAAGTGCAGTTAGCTCAGGGCTCGTGTCTTCAGTGCTCTGCACCTCAAATTGAGATGAGTCAGCAAATCTTTATGAACATAATAATGAATGGAAGGAGAGTATTTATGCGTGCACTGCATGCACCGAAAAGGATACCCCTTCGACAGCTTCCTCTGGTTTAAAAGTTTGAGGGAATCTTCAGAAAGGGAGAGTTTATGCAAGTGGAAATTAGTAGGTGATGTCTACTTCCCTCTTACTTGAAAAAGGAAAGAATTAGACCTGAGATGTGATCCTCTATGCGGAGGAGGAGGTAAATAGGACACTTCCCTGCTGCTCTTGAGCCTCTCTGTGTTAGAAACCCCCCGAATTTGCAGGTGTGTCCTGTTGAGCATCAGTGCCTCACAACTCAGGAGATGCTTTTCTGGGTAGATGGACAAGAAAAGAATGATGTTTCTTTAGTGTCACAGAGGGTCTGGGAGTTCTGAGCAGGTCCCCTCTTCATTTCACTGTGCATGACCCGCTCTGCTTACTGACATAGGAAATGTCCGTATGCACAGCAGCATGGATTTCATCCCTTTGGAAAGAACTTGGGATGGGTATTCCCACGGAGGAGGTCAAGAAGGCTTCCAAGTCTCATTATATGTGCGCATTCACATGCTTTCTGCTGCTGGTTGTGGTTTGGGTCATTTTGCGAGCATGTCTTACTGCCTTCCAGAGTGCTAGGAAGAAGTTTGCTGTTCTTGCTACCTCCCCTTTTTGGTTTTCTGCACTCAAGCGTTGGGAATATACAGTGCCCAGGGTTTATGAATCATCGTTCTGTTCCTGCAACGGTCCAGCTGTGCTGAAACCACAGCATGAGCTGAACATAAATCAGACCCTCCGTGCAAAGTTCATAGGTCCTGCAAAATGATGGCTTTGCCGCAGGTGTAGGAAAGCGAACGGCAAGGAGAGAGCTGTGTGCGAGAGAGGATGGAGAGAGCATCCCCGGACCCAGGGAACCGCTGAAATGGAAAAAGGAAGGAGTGAACTATTTCAGTTGCCTCCTGCCCGTTAGGTAATTACCGTTGGGTAATGCTGCTGTTTCCCCCCTTCAGCTCCCAGTAGTAACCATCCATAATTCATGTTTTCCCCTTTTTAGTTCCATTACAGTTTCCTTTCTCCCCATGACAAATACTCCAATCACTCGCGTAATGCAATAGGATCCGCGAACGCAAACATCGGGGGAACGGTGTTTGTCTGGCCTGCGCTACGCCGCCAATTTGCTCGATGGATTTCAACTTCTCCGCTCCTTCCATTTACTCCTGGTTCCCTTCCCAGCTGCGGTGCCTTGAGCTGCTTTTTGGTTTCAAACGGTTCTGCAGGCAAATCAATGATGACTAGATGTTGAAGAACAGCTGCTTTCGTCTGAACTGCAGAAAAGTAGCCCTAAATAACTTCATATCTATATATTGTCGTCTATATATTAAAAATGCTTGTAAAATTATATATTAAATTTATAATAGCCATTTAATATCTAAGCATACACAATGTATTTTTATAAATACACACTATACTATAATATAAATATCTATAAAGTAAATGTAAAGATACGTATTTTTTTAAAGGAAATGCAGCTCCCTGGTTTTATCCTAATTTCTACTTACTGTGGATATATTTTTCCTGAGACTCTTCCAAGTCATTTTGTTGTGTCATTAGCTGGCAGCTAGTCCCAAAGCAATATGGCATGGTATTCCCGTCCAAGCCCGTCCGCGTACTTCATAAGCTCTCTGGTGGCTTCCAGCAGCCGTTAAGACGTGGCAGCGGACGTGATTTTTTCCTTCCATTTAAGGAGTGATTGAGAAGACGCAGATGCTTTTAGTGGAAAAGGAGAAAACGATTTTATTTCCTTGTCAGACTTCGTAGGGGTAGATGGAGGAAGTTTATGAGGCTGAAAGCCATTAAGCAATGCTTTTTTTTCTTTCTTCTGTCTGCTTTTGGTTTTGCTGGGGTTTGAGCGAACAGGGTCTTGGGGGGGAAAGACAACTTTGTAAATGGGATATGCCAGCAAAAATGAGATAGTTTTTCACAGTGCATGCACTGGTGAACGTCTTAAAGGTTACTCCTTCACTGTACAGGCATGCCATTTAGGTCACCTGTTGCCCCGGTTGGCGTGAGCAGCCCCATGCTTGGTGCCTAAGCTTCTACCTGCACTTAAAACAATTAGAAAACGGTTAATCACAGCCCTTAAGCTCAGCCTGTCGGTGGCTGGCTGCAGCGGGGACATGCCGCAGCCCTCGCAGTGAACACGTACCTACGATGGTCCCTTCCCCATCCTTACAGTTACTCGCCCTGTCAGCTGGCAAACGCCAAAGGCAAAATTTTGGGTGCGATGTGAGTGGTGGTCAAATGGAGCGTGGCCTTTTGGCAGGAGAGCTGGGGATTGCAGTCAGGTATGGGGAGAGCAGGTGGGTGGTGGGGACTGCTCCCTCCCAGGTACCAAGGGCCATTAGCACAGCTCCGCTGCGTTTCATTTTTTATTTTTTTTTTGCTTTTTTTCTTCCAACTGTCATGTTTTGTGCCCATCTCTTAGAGCAGATCTGATTTATGAGTGAGGTCAGTTTGTGTAGATATGCAAATACAATTTTAGCGTACAAATTTGATGACCCAAGGAGTCTTGTCCTGTTCTTTTTGTTAACTAACCCCAGCGTGGGTCTGTCATCAAGAACTTCTGTTACCTGCATCCATGCTTTACTCTTGGATATGGAAGTCATCCATAAAACTTCACTGTGGGCCATAACATGGTTATGAGATCTTGTCTCAAGAACAAAGGGGAAAAGTTTATGGACCGAAAGGAAGGGAGGAAGGAATGATTTAATGATGCTCAAAACAACGGTTTGGGGTTGAATGGTTTTTGCACAGGCTATTTATAATAATGTCTCTGAGTCTAGTTGAAGCATGATTCGGTACAGCTGTGTGCTGAAGAAGGAGCCAGAAAAGTAAGAGAAGTCAAATGGCATTTCTTGATGTTGTTAACTTTAGTCAGGCTTATACACTGACTAATAGAAAGCATGAGGTTTCTGGAAAAACTCAGGCCCCAAGCAAAGACATCTAAGCTTGCAAAGCAAATTGAAGCCAATCCTCAGTTGACATTGCTGCTGGATGACAAACTGGGGTCGGGGATGCCTGGCTACGAGCCCCGTGCCGTACCGACCTGCGGGCAGGAGATGGGCAGCCCTGGCTGGCCGGGGAGCTCTGCTCTTCCAGGCTGAGGAGGGAGGCTGGCTGCAGGGATGGTCCAGAAAGTGGCTGCAATCCTAAATCCTCTTTACCCCAGTACCAGAGCCCCCTTCGAGTTGGTTTTGGAGGAAGCACCTTCTCTTCTTCAGGTGAAGACCTCCGGTAGATGGATCTTGGATCTGCTTTCCGCGGCGGATTCTGTCTACCCCATCTGCCTTGCTGCAGAGCCGTACGTTCGCTGGTTTGCAGGGAGATGACCCTGGGATGGATCTTAGGAAGGCCCTGACATCCCTGATTGTAAGAGCCGATGGGATTTTGTGGGCAATGCGAACTCAAACTGGAAAGTGAAGCTCAACGCAAATAAAACGCCATGATGGCTCGCGGTGCATAGGAACGCACCAAGCAGCAAGGGGCTTATCGGTGAGTTTGCAGTATTGCAATAGGTTGCTAAAAAGGCTTAAATTATTCCTGGGTACATGGGATTAGAGAGAGGAACCCAATGCTACATGTTTTTACATAAGAAGACTTTGAGGAAAGGATTGCAACGCTACCTTGAGGAGTAGAGATGTGCTGGGGCTATAGGCGTTCGCTCAGCACTGTGACTCATCTTCTGGAAACCAAAAGGAATTCCCTTAGAAGAGAATGCCAGGCATCACCTGCGGCCAAAAAAAGAGGGAGTCATGTGTTTCCTTGACACCACATCATGTTTGCATATTTTTACTTCTGGAGGAGAGTCCTTCATCCTGATCACTGCATGTTTTCAAGTCTTTTGAGCGTGCCTGGGGTGCCAGGGTATTCATTTCAATAGCTTTGTTTAAATAGATCATGTAAGTAATTGAGTCACTGAGTATTTTTAATAGGTTTTCAGATACAAGCAGGGCCATTTTCGTCGAGTCGGTATAGTTACTTGCATTACAGGTTTCTTACCAATACCCTTTAAAGCTGGTAGATTAGAGCAAGCGCTCCGGGAACTAAAAGGTTTCTTCAGGAAATATGATTTTTATAGGACTTTATTCATGAGTTAGTGTTTGCATACTGGACGTGAGGATAAAAGAAACGATGCCGCGGTATATAAACAGAGTACTTAAGTGTTGTATTGTAGACAGCGAGAGCTTAGGCTTTAGCACTGCCTTTTGGTAACTCTCTTTGCATTTCTGCTTTATTAGAGATTTTCCCTGTCTCTCTCTCAGCTAATGATTATATTCCCATCTACTCTGAAATCCTTGGCGAACACATAAGCTACAAACAGCATACATAGTTATGAGCTGCTTTTGGTGTTTGTAGGATTGCTGATGTAGTGCCTAAGTAAGCAGCCTGATTGCTTTTCAAAGCATCAAACGCCCAAAGCAGCAGCCTTGAAAGAAGCTGCATTTCCCAGCCGACGTTGCATAAAGTATCACATGCTAATGTTGCTTGGAACCGCTGGAAGAAATAGCAGTGAAGAAGTGGCTATCAAGAGCAATTTTCCAGGTAGTGGACTGTAATCCAATGGGCAGAGACAGCATCCGTGATGGTGCTTCAAGGAAAGAAGCATCTTACAGCTGGTGGTGTGAAAGCTGATATTTGCATTTGCTGATTCCTTTTGACCCAGAAAAAATACCTGGTGTCACTTGAGGAGAAAAGAATGAAGTCCTGGGCAAACATTGATTTCTGTAAATTTATAATAGTAGAGGGAAGTCTTTTTCGCAGCAAGAGTCAAACCAATGTTGTTGCAAATCCCGTAACAACATTGAATTTGGATTTGCTTCTGGCCCTGCATATGCAGTATCTCTGCAGGATGTAAACGTTTTGTATGGGTTCTTCACCTCTGAACAAGAGTACAGCATCCCTGTAAACATAATGAGATAAAGTAAAAAGATTCCTGCTCCCTGTTTTATTACTTATTTCTCTGTAACTCAATATACTTTGTTTTAAATAAGAGCATGCCAGTTGAAGGAGTTCTTGTGGGGCTTTCCTAGTGTAAATGGGAAGGAGGGTAGGTTTGTACAGTAAGATGATGATCTCTAATGAAAACAGTACTTGCATTTGGGGCAGTCTTCACCTTTCTTCTGCAGCTATTGAGCGTCAGATAATCCACAATTAATGGTCTAGAAATAAATCAGTGAATCGGTAGAAGCATCGGCAGCCTTGATTGATAAATTCTACCTTTTGATGACTAAGTGATCAAAAAGTCTCTGCCTTCAAAAGGAAAAGGACAAAAGTAATTTGCATAACAAACCCCACATTGTTGTACAGCTTGCAGAAGGGAATGGCAAAATGTTAGATTTTACTATGTAGACATGGACTTGAAGCAATCATTGCAGCAGCCCGGCGGGCTGTGAGCATCCTGGATGCCTCCATGTGCATGTTAAACTTCCTCCCTCTCACCCGTCCTGTGTTTTCCAAAGTGCAATGCAACAGAGGTGGGTCATCCAAAACGAAGAAACAAGCCCTGAATTCAGAGACAGGTCTTGATCGCAGCTGCATTGCTACTGCCCATGTTGTTGGACTTTCTTCTCCAAGATGCATCAGCCTAGGATCCTTCTGACCTTCAGGGTTGGACGCAACATTGCCGTGTTTTTTTAAACGGAGGTGCCTTCTTCGCTGGGGGCCCATCCCATCTTTATTTTGCATGCAGGCTGAATTGTAAGGAAAATAATGTTAAAAAAATACCTTGTATTGCCTTTGTACCTTCCCGTTCAGCTGAGTGCTTGTGTGCAGCCTACAGAGAATCACGTGTCCCCTGCTACTGTAGTGGTTGGGCTTTAATGGAATACCTTTTTCTTTTCCCTGATTATCCCATTGTTTTCTGAACCATCTCCGCCCTCTCTGCCTTAGTAATAATAGCTTCTACAGACTGGAAGTGTATGGTCTGGGGCTATTTTATAATTCATTGGATGTAGGCTTTTTATGATGCTTTGCAGACATCTGAAAACTAGAATTTTAAACTGAAAGCACATTCATGTTTAGGGCTTCGGCTGTGAATACCTGTAGTGGAAAGCATTGTAACAGAGTAGAAGGACAGGACTAAAGCTATGTTTTGGCAGCTGCTGTTGCAGGGTGCGTGTGTAATTATGGATTCTCTCTCTACCCTACTTTCAAACAGTTACGCACATTTCCCTCGTATCTCCCTCAAATTTCTGGAGCTGGGTCATCTTGGTTATCGTACCTCATATATAATATTGTGAATGACTGTCGGGGGACTGGCAGCAACCTGTTGGTACTGAAGAACAAAGCCGACTGAAAATGATAGAAATGTTTGGAGCCTTTCTCTGTGTTTGCCATTCAGGAGATCCTTCAGTGTTAATTTAGGGTATTAAAAATGTAATGATTAATGCAGTTTCTCTGTAAGGTGAATTCAGATATGCTTCTAAGTCAGAAACCAGAAAAATCCATTTGAGACAGCTAATTCAAAGCAATCAGAGTAACCCTAGTTCTCTCCTGCTTTGGTTTATCATATCCCGAGCATTTTTTGTATCTGTACCTCTACGGTCTCTTTTGTGAAGTGAGAAGATAAAAAGAGAGCTTCAGTTCTGCTGTTACTTGTGTTTCTGTAATGCTTGCAACAGAGTGATTCATTCTTTTTTTCTCTCTCTTTTTTCTTACAGTATCAAGCTTTTGGCTGTGCAGGAGCTGGTTGACAGAGAAGCGCTGGAAAAGGTATTTTAAAATATAATAAATCTAGTAAATAAATAAATAAAAATAAAAATAAATCTAATAAAACTGCCATAATACATTTAAGCTCTTAAAGCCCTCTGTGTTAGTCAGGCTTCCTAACTGAACGGACATCTCCCTAGCTGCGTAGTACGTGAAGTCAGAGGGGTGACGTTTTGTCCAAGTTGACTGTGCGCTTTTGGTTTTTTCTGATTTTACAGTGGGCTTAGGGTAAGCGATGCCTCTAGCCTGCCCATATTAACTTTCCCAAAATCAGTTCCTTGCTAACAGCTAGGATAAGTAGATGATTTGAACCGACAAAGATGAATGTCTGACGAGTCCCTTTTGAACACCCTGCTCAGGAGAGGAGCAGGAGGTGCCTTGGCAGAAACGTGGTTTAATTCAGTGAAGAAGGGACCAGAGCAGCTGGCTACTCAACATCAGCCCTAACAACGCGAGCCGTATATATGGTGCCTGTTAGCCTGAGCTCTCCTCCTGTCTGCCTTGTGCAGGGCTAGGCCTGCCTTTAAGCCTGGCCTTCCAGGGAGCTGAGGGATGTGCCATCCATCGACTGTCCCAAGGATGGTGGGGTTTGCTTGGCTGAGGGGGGAGCAGAGTGGAGGAGCCGATGGTTTCCTGCATCCCAGCAACGTTCAGGGGGTGCGTCCCCCTGGTCCAGCGCCTAAGACCTCCCATGGGTTTAGCCAAGGTGCCGGTGCCTCAGCAGCCCAAGACCCCACTGGCAGAGCCCCAGTGAAACCAGAAGCTCCAAAAGGCTGGAGGGTCTGTAAATAATAAAACCTAGTGTTGCTCTTCAGCCAAGGGTATTGCAACCGCAGCAGTACCCTATAGACCATTTCCTTCTCCGTGAAGAACCAAGTGTTGTCATTTCTTACTCTTTTATGATTTTGCTGGCCTGGAGGGTAGGACTGGACTCCTGGTGCCCGCACTGGGACCGGAGGGTTCTCTTAGCTTTCTGCACCAACTCCTTCATCTAAAAGACCAAGGAGCGAGCCGGGAGGCAGCATGGAAATATGAGAGACTTGGTAGGATTCAAAGAAAACAACAGGAATCAGAGCCCCGCTGGAAAAACGGCTGCCTGGTGGTGGGCATTGAGCTGGTGCTGAGCCAAGCAGCCCCTCCGTACCTGTAAGTGACCTGGCAGGGCTCGGGGAGGAAGGAGGAAACCTTCTCCTGCCTGGAGCACATCCCATCTGTGGGAAGGAGAAGGTCCTGCAGCACTGTGTTCAGGCTGTGTCTGCTGGGTACTTTAGAAATACTGGGTAAATTGAAATTCAGCAGCAACGAGGGCTTTAGCCTCGTGCTTTGCCGCTGACTGGAGATGCGTTTCACAGAGGTCCTACATACAACCCAGTGAATTCAAGAGGGGCATCTCTTCATTGGCTTTGGTGAGCTCTGATTTTGACCCGAACAGGTAGATTTTGTTAAAAGGCAGCGACAGAGGACTAGGCAGGTGATACTGTAGGTTTTTTGCATACGAAGAAGACACGTTTCTCAGCCACTCGTTGTGCAAAACAGGTTAATATTCACAAATTGTCGTCATTTGCAGCAGTCGGCTTCTCTGGCACCTCACACCCTGTACACTTCTCACCTTGCTGTCGGGTCTGCACCTGCCTTTGGCCCAACACCTCCTAAAACACGGCTTTCCAAGGGCCGGTGACCTCAGCCCGGTGGCAATGGCTGTTTGAGGCGTTGTCTGGAGCTCTGCGGGATGCTCTTCGGAAAGGCTCAGCATCAGAAAAATCATCTTTCTAAACTGAGCTCTTTGAATATTTGATATCTGCTTTCATACAATGCCAAGCTTAAAGAATTTAAAAGGCCAGTTTAGTCCTCTGGAAAATAACAGGGTGGAATGATGTAAGTTCAAAGAAATTTGCTGTCTTTGTTTTTTAAATACAGGAGGGAAAAAAGGTAGACTAGAACAAAATCCCTTGTCCTGCCTGCTTGCAGAGGCAGGTTTTGAGAACACGTGCTGAGTTTTGTATTCGTAAATCATTACTTATCTGCATTATATTGCAGGAATACAGAATATTATTAAATTATAATATTTTAATATTCATTGCAAGATTGATTTTTTTTCTGGTTTTTGAAGGGACATTTTCTTTAAGATAGCTATGGACACGATAACCTAAGAGTGTTTTTCCTGTAGGACACTTTCCAGTCTGCCATAGATGGTTTTGAACGTCTGTAACCTTGTTATTTCTGCAATTCAGTGCTCAGCTTTGGAAGTGTTGTTATATGGTTTTGACACTTGCATGGAAACCCAGAGTGAGTAGAAGCACGCTGGCGAACAGCAATCCCCCCGAAAAGATTTACGGGCAGACTCTAGTGTTCGTGCTGCAGACTACCTCCCTTAAATCGAATCACATTGAAATTAAGCGCGTGTGTAGCAAGTCTCTTGAGAACCAGGGCCTTCAGACAGTGTCAGAAAATTATGTGGCACTGCAAAATACAGTTTATCGTCACCTTTTTGAAACGAGGTGGTGGTCTGGGAGGAGAGGCGTGTGAAGCAGCAGGCTGTGGGAGCAGGCTGGGAGAACCTACTTGAACCCTTGGGGTCTTGAGAAGATGGCAATCCCCTGCGGGCACGTTGGGGAAAGCTTTGCCTTCGTGTAGCCAAGCACTGCTGTGCTTCAAGAGCCGCACATCACTTTGCTTACAGCAGAAGGGTTTAATGCCTTTCTGACTATCTTAGATACTTTATTATCTTTAAATGTTTTGCCCACCTTGGCCATTGAAAATAAATTGATCACACTGTGAGCAGCTTTGTATCATGCAAGGACTCTATTTGTTTAATTCCCTAAACCCTAATGTTTTGGCAAATTTGGCCAAAATGACCCTTTGAGCCAAAGATCTACCACATTTGGCTGCATTTATACCTGGGGTTGCAAGACAGAAGGGGTGATTGACTGGGTTTAATTACAGCTCGTCCTGGCTCGGGACAAGCTATTCTGACCCTTGGATGCTGCTCGTCAGCCGGTTTGGTTCTCTGGGGCGCCATGGGTGCCTGTAAGCACTGCAGACAGGGGTGCTGCTTGTGGAGCTGGACCCCAGCACCACGCTTGCTGTCATTAAGAGGAACAGGAAAATAATAATAATTTATCTCGGTGAAACAGGACCAGGTCATAGAAGAAGACCAAGAGTCTTCACCTGGAGAAAATTCTGGGTCAGAGATGGGCTTGTTTGTGTTTGTTTTGGCCGTAGCCCATCAGACCCGTTCCAGCACGTACCCCACGTGAGCGGTCTCACCGGCAGCTTAAAACTAAGCGTGTGCTTACTTGCATTTTGTCTTGCCTTGAACCTTCAAATGGATCGGTTCGCTCGCCCCTGCCTCCTCGCTGAGCTTGCCCCGGCTGCCGTGGGATTGTGTTGCTGGCGTGCCTTTGCTTCAGAAGTGCTGCTGGTGTTTGCCGGGGCGGTAACGAACGCGGACGGCGAGATGCCAAGGGAGGGCTTGCGGTCGTGATAGCCTCGTCCCCACAAGGGTTCAAGGCCACTCAGGCTTTAGAAAGAAGTAGTATCTCGGGCATGCAAGTTTGTTGATGCTGCGTCCTGTATGAAGCATCTCTTCCTCTTCCAGAAGCTCAGAGAGAGACCCCAGGGACACTCTTGCCCCAACGTGTTTTTGAGTACTTTACGCGGTCTAATTTTGGGAAATCCTTAATTGCAGATGAAGAATTCTACTTGGCAAGTGTTAATTGTATTTATTTGGGGAAAGGGAAAAAATAATTCTCCTGAGGAACATGCTGGTTTTATAATTTAAAAATAAATCTGTTTAAATAATTAGCAGATTGAACTGCCTAGCCAGGTGACATTTCACATTGGTTGCTGTTTTAGCGTTTAAATCGTAGTCCTTTTCCATCAGCAACAAGTACGCCCAAACGATTGTTCTCATTGGAGCTCGACGCCGGTAGGATGTGCGGGAGGAGTCATCCATATTGTACAAAAAATAAAAATATTCTTTGCATTCTGTCAAATATTCCCCCCTGTGCCTTTCAGGTGTTAACACAGGCTCTTGAGCTCATTTCTCCTTCAGAGGCAGGTTATTGAGGAAAGTTAATCTGTGCAGCAACGTTATATTTAGTAACCCCCTGGCAGCTTTTTATACGGTAAGCCTGCTTTGGGAACAAGCAACGGTAACCCCTTATTTTCCTGTTTGTGTATTAATAAGCAGGTCCGTCTGCAGTTACTGGGGATGAGAAAGGACTGTCCGCTTGACTCCACAGACAGAGCAGTTTGTTGGCTTCTCATCTAGGAAATGTAAATCGTGTATCTCTGGTCTGCAGTTTGTGAAAGCGTGGAATCCATCTGCAAAGCGATGATTATTCTGCTGGAAGTTGGAAGCGATCTATCTAGACGACTGGCATGAGAGATGTGGTGGGTGGGCTGAAGCACGGTAGGAGTTGGGGTGAGAATTGTGATTTTGTTCAGGGATGGTGTTCTTGAAGTTGATGATAAGTCGCCGCTTGAAAATCAGGATAAGTAACATAAATTTCGCTATCAAGGTCTGTCTGTGGCAGTGATGGCAAATTTATGCACTGGGAGATACATCTAAGAGGTCAGTGAAAAGAAAGTGAGAAGAACAAAGTAATTATCAGTAGGCTTACATTGTCTGTATGGGGATTTTCACCTTCACTGGCAAAGCTTTGGCGGTCACAAATCAAAAGGGATTCAAAATCTCTCACCTGGTGTTCGGAAGGAGAGGTCCTGTACCTGTGAAGCACAGGATACGTGCGCTGGGCACCAGGAGAGGCAGGGATGTAGCTTCTAGATGTCTTAGCACAGGAAGGGATCTCTCCTGTCTACGTGGTGATCCATTGGGCATTTCTGCTGGCGTGGGCATGAAAAGCCGAGATGATAGAATGAGAAAAATCTCATCAGCCTTCTCCTTCAGATGGATTCCTCCATCGACCCCCAAATGAAGAGTTATTTCTCTTTCCTCAAAGAGAACATCTTTACCCTGTTGAATAAAATGGAAAGCTTGGCACTGTAAGCAAGTGGTCCCTACGATCTGTGCTCATTTTTTGACTTTTTCCACCTCCCTCAGCAGCACGAATGGCTGGAGTTGTCTCCCGTGATGTGCAATCTGTTTCCTGGGTTTCCTCACCCATGGGAAAGACCAGATGTCTGCAGTTGGGAGATGTTTGCTAGATGCAGCCCCTTCCCATCATGCAGAATTCTCATACGGTACCTGAGGAATCAACGAACCGCAACTGGGGCGATACTGAGGAGGTGGCATTATTTTAGCAAAAGAAAATTAACCTGCCTGTCATGGATCAGAAGCAGCTTTTTGTCTGGGGGGGAATGCAATGACTCGTGTTGCCCACTTTTACAGGGTAAGGCCCAGGAGACGAGGACAAAAGGGAGTGCTTGCTTCTTTCTAGTGCCGTCGCTCTGATAGTGCAATTTCAGCTGCAGTCAAAAACGGGTTTGTAAAATGCTGAGCTGCCCTGTGCGTTCCCGGCTGGAGCCTTCTCCTTTCTACGCAGCACGCGGAGAATTTTAACTAGAAATTTGCTTTTGTTTTCTTGATCCAGTGTACTGTTTCCTCCAGATATTATCTGAACATAAAAAGTATGACGTCAATTGAGGTTCCAGAATTTCCAGTATGAAATGCATCTGCTGGAGGTTTTTATTTATCTTTTGTCTGCTTTTGAGTAGATTGAGCCAGATCAGTGTTTAATCATGATTAAGCCCATTGTAATCTCTGCTCTTTATAAAATCCCTCTCGGAGCGGAGCAGAGCAGGTTGTTTATTTGTGAAAGGTTATCCCTAGGAGCTTTTCGGTGTTTGAAAGAGAGATGCTGTTTTCGATTTGCAGGGGTAAGCATAGGCGCATCGCTTCTTGCTTGCGTGGGTATATAAATATGTTTGTGTGTGCACTTGCTAGGGCAGTTGGAAGGGAGCTATGACATGGAGTTGACATGGAGCAGCTGGTCACCCAAGGCCATTTGTCTGGCCCGTCACCATTTCCTCGGTAAAAGCACCAAGTAGCTGGTTGTGCAGTCAATGCTGCCCTTGCAGGCAATCGTCATTCCCTGGGTATAAGCCGGCCCTGCCGTGGGAGCTGCCATCAACATTTCCTGAAGGAAGACTAGGGAAGGGCTGTTGAGACCCCTCCGCTGCGGGGCGAGGGTCTACCACTGCTGTCTGAGCTCGGTATCTACCAGGGTTGGACCACCTGGAATGTCCCTGTTGCCTACAGAGCCAAAATGTCCTGCACTGCTGGTGCTGTTCAGTTTTTTTGGAGAGTGCAATCATGCAGCAGTCCCAGAGAGGGAAGGAGGAATTGTTGTTATCCTTGATTTATGGAGGCGTGCTGGAGTTACAAGGAAATCACACGATTTTGGTAGAGTCACCTAAGATGACCGACTCTAAACAGAGCTGGGAAGTGAACCTCACTCTCCTGAGTCCCAGGCAATCTTCTAACACCAAGACAGTCCTTCCTCTTTGATGTGAATTTTTTTTACTGCAGCAGACTTGTACCCCAGAAATGCAGTTCGTTCAGGACTGACTTTGCATGTGTATTTTTAAATGCCATAATCCTGTACAGTGTGAGCCCTGTCTTGCAATCTTGCTTCACTTCGGAGCTGTTGGTTAAGAAAGATTCTAAGGCAGTTGGCAATGAATGAATTAGTTACTGTAAATGAGTTCTATTTACTACCTGTTCTTAGAACTAACCTTTCCAGAAAGAGGTTGACTTCTTTGAAAATTAAGTACATGTGGATGTCCTGTAGAGTCAGGTAAGGAAACAGCAGTCTTGCTTTCAGAGGAAAGGAAAAGAAGGTGTAGACTTGGCCACTGACTCAGTCGGGACCTTTGATCAGTCTCTTCCAGCCCTGTTGCTGCCCCATTTTTCTGCTCCCCGTTTCTAGAGAGGAGAGGTGGAGTCGAGTCTCTCCCCCTCTCCTTTGCCTAATTCAGCCTTGGGAGCGACTGCTGCGTAATTCATCGGCTGAAGTAGGTCCTTCTGCCCTGTTCCTTCAGAGCCACCACGGAGTCAATGATTGACCACTCAGAGTAAAAGGAGATCATTCCAAATGGTCCAACTGATTTTATTGTAATCTTTTTCTCACCTTATTCCCCATTACTTACCCTGTTGCTCTCCCACACCCTTCCTGTATTTCCCCCTCTCTCTTTCATGTGTCTCTGAGTGCAGGCAGTACTCAGGGGTGCAAAGTCTTTTTTTCAGACTTCACCCCCTGGGGTCAAGAACTCTCAGGGTGAAGGGAAGTGTAGCTGTTACGGTGAAGGAATCGTTTTTGGCTGAGCGGAGCTGGAAACGATGTTGACACCATTTCTTACAATATGGGAGGCTTCTTTGGGCTTATCCCATCCACTGAATTGACTTAGGAACCCTGCAGCTATACAGCGTTTGCCTCTGGCCTTTCACCTCTTTTTCTTCTTTCTGTCATCTAGGAGGGCTCTAGTTGGCCATTGAAAAGTTTAAGGAGATGTATCGGTGGACTTTATGGCTCTGGCCAGCCCCGTGATGATTTCAGTAGCTCTCTGCAGGGGACCTATGACTACTTTGTCTTTCCAGACCCCTCTACTGCAAGCTATCATCAAGTGGTCAGCAGCATTGGAAGCGCAGGCTGTCGTCTACTGGTATCTCTGGTGTCTTTGATCTCGGCTGGATTTTTTTTTCTCTTTAACTGCATTGCCCGTCTGTTTTCTGATGATCAGTGGACTTCAATAACCAAAACACTAGAAGCCATGCTGTGCACATCGCAGGGAGCCATGGAGAGCACAGGTTGCTCTTAAAATGGTGTCCTTTTGGAGATGCCCTCTTCTCGTCTAGAGCACGGCTGTGCCTCTCTGAGAAGTGGTGATATGGAGTTCGCTGGTTATACTAGCTTGGCGTTCTTTTGTGAGGCATCTAGCCTTATCCCTGAACATAAGCCAAACTTACCCATTAGTAAAATCATTCTCTACACTTCCAGAACAAGGAGAAACGGAAAATACGTGTTTACAAATGCTGGCATGTGTTTAAGTTTTGTTTGTGGGTAGTAGAAGTAATAGGGGTCTGTAGTCCCTCCTTTTTCCTGGCTTGCTTCTAGAAGATGGCAGAAGGCAAAGCAAGTTCATAGGACAGGACAGTTCTAAATAGTCAGCAGTTTTGGGGAAGGGTGGGGTTTTTTTTTCCTTTTTAATAGACTGGCATAGCAGCAAGAGTGTTTTAATGTCAGCCCAAATTATTTTTTGGTAGTTTAGGTGGAATAAGGAATGCACATGCTCTGTATGGGGAGCCAGAGTCCATTGCAGCTGGTAGAGCAGAACTTTGGCCAGGGTTGGAGGACAAGTCCTGTAGACTCTCTGGAGGGTGTGCGAGGGAGCGAAGGCAGAAACCCATCTATTACTCATGCAAACCTATAAATAAAGAACATGCCATTTCATAAAGGAATCAGCGTCAATTTGGGCTCTTTAAATTAAGGTGTGAAAAAGAATGTAAGAAGTATATGAGATTTCTTTAAAAAAAGGTGAGATGACATGTCCTAATGCTAGCAGCCTGGAAGTGATCCTCCTAATAATAAGCATCCAAAAAAAAAAAAAAGTAATGGAATAGGATGCGAGACAGCTTTATATAACTTTACAGAAGGTGGCACAGTGTTCTGTATGGTGGCGTAATCAATGCCTGAAGGAAGAATAAATATTTGAGGCTGGCAATGGTTGTGAGTCATATTATATATTTTTCTCTTCCTTGTTTTTGTGTTCTTACCATGGGAAAGAATGTTTGCTCTAAGCAGAGATGTAAATCAGTTGGGGAAAACAGTAATACTAACAGTAAGATAGAAATGGATGGAAGTGAAGTGCCCAGCGAATAACTGGTTTTGATGCAAGGCTCTGTAGAGGTGGCCAAACTGGGACCTTGTAGTAATGAGGGCTGTGCCTTTCTCCTTGTGTCACAGCAGTTTTCTTAACACACTGCTTTTCTTCCTTCTCATACTGCACATCGGCACAGCCCGTCTGTCTTTCCCATGATGTATATTCCAGAAGGGCACAATTTTTTAAATTAAGAAAAAAAAAAAAGCCAACTCACTTGCTAACACGTCTGGAAATGAGTAAATTTGTATCATGGAAATGGAGAAAGACCTAGTTATCTTACATGCTTAAGCAGCTTTCCTTGATTAGTAACATTCAAAACTGTGATTTTTCCCTGTTCCCTTTTGGTTTTGTTTGTTGTTCTTTCGTATTAGCACTTTTTTCCCCCCCTCTTTTCCTCTGGCTGAAGGCAATGTGCAGGTAAGGAGATTCCGATCATGGCGAATCCATACAGCTCACTGGTCAGTTTGTTTGTTTGGAGTTTTTTTAACTGGTGAACAAGAAACTATTTCTCATCACTTTTGGGTCTCATGTTTCATAAGACGATTTTCTGTTTGCTTTCCATATTAAGGGCTAGGTTCTGATAAACTGATTTTCACCTCATGTGGTCCTGGTGGTTGCTGGGTGAGTCAGGTTGTACCTGACTCACCATCGTACGCTTTGACACCGCACCGCAGAAATCGATTCCTGAGTTTCACGAGAAAAGAATCGGCCCAGGGATTAAACAAAAAAAAAAAAATAAAAATAGAAAGGGTTCCCAGGAAGCCGCTGACTCCTGGTTGCCCGGTGCCTTACATCTAGTTCAAATGAGCAGCTTAGGTCTCCAAACGTCTGCTGCATGGTCTGTGTGCAAGCCTTGGATCTCTTTTTGTCGGTCACTGCTTGAAGAAATAATACACTTAGAGTAGTATTTCTAAAATATCTGATGGTGCCTTGCTCTGATAATCTCAGTGATACCTTCCCTAAGCATGTGTTCCCGGAGAGGTGTATTTCTGGTGGCAGAAGTGGCAGCAGAATGAAACTCGTGTTCTTCCTCTGGAAATAATGAGTTGAGGAAAAAAAACTTGGAAAAGCACCTGAGTATTTACAGTGACAACATAGTAATAAGTAAATGATGCAGTCGTGGGGTGGCTGTGATTTCAGCAGAGCTAACCAGTTGAGCAGACTCTTTTACGGCAGTGTAGCGAAAGCGTTTGAACTCAACTGCCCATCTCTCGTTAAAGCAGCTTGATGAAAAAGATGGCCTCATAGTTGTGAGGGCTTCTTTTTATTCTTCTTTATATCACATCGGTTCCCTCAGCGTGCCATTATTGCTGTTAGTGATTATACTGCCTACTTATGCAGAATAAAACACTCTCTTGAAAAGACTTCAAGAATAAATTGCAAAGATTTGTGACCATCAGCCTCTTGGGCCTTAATTCCTGTATTGCGTTTAACAATAAGAAAAAGTCCTTCAGGGTGTGAAAAGAGGTAGTCAGGAAATGTCTTCGGCAAAAAAGAGTCTGTCCCATGAAGGACAAGGGAAAAGCTCAGCTCGTGAATGGAAACGTGACAAATTAAGAACCCAGGAAGCTTCTCCTACGTGGAGGTTGGCAAGTATGGGTGCTCTCTTCCACAGGCAAGGGCAGCATAGATTTCCACCAAACATCTGTGAAGACCACTTCCCATTAAATGGCAAACTGGCCGAAAGATGCTGTGTATCCCGTTTTGACAATAGGTAGTTGAGCATCCCATAATTCTTCGGTAGTGGCCCCAGCACTTCAAGTGTGTCAGGGGAGTTATTGCATTGCCTCGCTCACTTGTTGTTGTTCTCCTGCTCTGCACCAAAGGTTTCCGTGTCTTCCTTTTGAAGATCTATAAAAAGACGTTGTTTATATAAATAATCACTTTTGTTTAGGATGCCAGTGAGTGATCTCCATTGTTGTCCCGCGAACGCTATGATTAAAGGAGAGCAGAGAACTGGCTTTATGGGCTGCAGTCTGGTTTTTTAATCATATATTCAAAGATAAAGAAAGCAATTTCCTCTTAGATATTACAAAGAATTAAGCAGTTGGGTGACTGTCATGAACTGTAATTCATCTGGGAGGGCAGTGTAGAAACTCACTGCTAAATTTTTCCAAAATAACTACTCGAAAAGGAAAGCAAATAACTTGGGAGTGCAAACTTAGGCTCCTACCACTCCCCAACTGATCCTGTAAAGCCTGACTTAAAAAAAAAATCTGATTTGATTCAAACAGGTTCATATATGGAAACAAATCATTACACGCTTTTGATAATTGAGATAATGTTAAGCTTATCAGCATAATTGTTTCCCGCACGTTGATGAAGTACAATGGGTGAGTAACACAGCAGCAGCAGGAGAGAGGCGTGTGTCCAGTTGGATCCGCATCCATGGTCCGGCTCCTGAAGGGGCTCAGACACCTGACGTGGGGAACGATGCTTTCAGTTTGAAAAACTTTCCAGTCCTGCCAAGCATCATTTAGCTTCTACCTAACCCCAGGGGTGCCTAAATGCCGGAGTCCTCTGATGCTTTCCCTTCACGGAGTCCTCTGATGCTTTGCCTTCACGCTCCTCGGGTAAGCTGAGCGGTGCCTCTCTGCAGACCCAGAATTACCCCCGTCTGAAGCCAGCAGAGCAGACTTGGACAGCTTAGTTTCTAGCCTGGGTATAGTTGGGCTTGAAAAATGAGCTTTCCTCATCCTATCTCCTCTGAGGACCTCAGTCCCGGAGGTTTGCTTTTTGAAGTATTAAGCTTAGAAGTGGTCTTTGCAGCAAAGCTGGGAATTCAGGTCACCACGTGGCTGCTGGGCAGCGAGGCTGAAGTACAGAAAAGGTTTGCTCTCTGGGCCATAACACGGTGCCTGGAGCACTCATTTAGGAGCTAAGTGAGAATCTGATCCTCAGTGGAAGGGAATCCTTCCTCCGTGGGTGTCTGTCTGAATTACTAGGATGCTCTTTAAGAAGCAGAAGCAGCACGTTTTCCAGAAAAAAATGAGTCTTGCTCAAGCTGATGAAAAAGCCATAGGTGCCTTCAGATGGACCAGGACTTGGGACCCCAACATGCATCCACGTTATCCCAACAAATGAGCTTTGTACATCCATAGCGTGCAAAGGCACATAGAGGTGATGACTGTGCCTATAGATGCTGTATTATTTCTGAGGGCTCTGCCTCGATTTCACTGCTCTCAATGAGCTTATAGAGCTCTTTGAAGGATGCGTTAGATAATGATTGTGAAGAATGGGGAGGATGGCAAGGATTTATTCGGTCATCAATCTGGATGTTTGGGTTTAGCTCTAGGAACACCAAACGGATACATAAAGGATGGGAAGGTCTCAATGACCCAGTGCAAACAGGACACGCTCGCATGGCAGAAGGGGCAGGTGAGCTTTCCACTGCACTTTCAGTAGATTGATTCCTTATCTTTTTTTTTTCCTCATCCTAGAATTTTTCCCCTAAACATTATATTTTTAAAATTATTTCTTCAGCTCTAACTCCATTGTAGAATTATGTACAATTATGTACAAGAGGGATATCCAACACAAATGTATAGCTATGGCTGAGACTGAAACTGATTCCCTGGAGGAGGGATGTTCTCCTTTGAAAAGACTCGTAATTATCTGTCTCTCAGACCCCCATCCACCTCCCCAGTTTTATTTGCCTTTATGTAATATCAATACTTGAACAACACAAGATGTAAATATTATGCAATCTTTAATGAAGTCTTCCTAGAAAGGACTAGTTGAATGGGTATGTGAAGAGTGTTCTATCTTAACACAGGGCCACCTCGAAATCCCCTGGTGTTATTTATGTGGTTCCTCTGAACAGAGTTTGGGAGTGCATCCCCCACGCCAGTGGATGCGTTTATTCCTTGAGTGTGTATTTTTTGGGGTACTTTTGCAAACAGGCAAGGGATGCACTTGAGGGAAAGGCACACGTGTGACAGCACCAGGACTGTGCTTCAGCAGTCCTGAAGCCTTTGACCTTCCCTTACCCTTACCTCAGCAGCCAGTTCAGTAAAATACATCACCCACAAACCTCGTCACCCCCTAACTCTGCCTCTTCTTCCTCCCAAATGTGACCTGACAAAACACTCTTCTTCTTCTGCAGCATCGGGGTCAAACCAGGATGCTTGACTTGAAAGCCAAAGGTGTTGATTTCAAGTTCTCAGAAATATTTGTAACTTTTCTGCTCCCGGCTTTCTAGGTCAGACTTCATTGGGGTGCACCAACCATAGCTGTGTCCTGTACGTGGTAGACTGGATTAGGATTACAGGTATTCGAGCCTGCTTTTTCAATTGGAAGTAAAAACACAGTCCACTCGGGTGAATAAAGAAAAGGATAATGTGCATTTAATTCCAGGAAGGTGATTCCAGTGATGGAGCAGGGAAGGCATATATATATTAAAGGATGGATTAAAAAAGAGCAGTGCCAGATTGTCTCATGAAGCCACTGTCAATTTTGTTGTATCTTCTATCAGAAATATATTAGATGATGTTTCAGGATGGGAGTTTTCTTGGAGAGGGTTGGGGGGCTTCTCCTCAAGTGCCACTGCACAATTTACAAGGTATAGCTTAGAGCTTTTCTGTTTACCCTTTCCTGAAGCACCAAGTCCATCGCTGGGAGATGCTCTGTAGCACAGAACAGCCCTTACCTTGGTGTTTTCCCCCCGCCGTGCCCTGCAGATTCCTTCGGTCCAGGAACTACTACTAAAGGGTTCCTCAAAAGTAACAAGAAAGTGAGCCCACTACTAGGATACTTAAATTTTTTCATGCACAGGTACAGATTTCTACTTCAACATTTACCTAGGATCTACAATTCGAAAAAAGGTGCTGAATTTTGGCCTAATAATATAGTTTAACATCTTTTTTTCTGCTGCTCAGGGTTTCCTTTTCAACCATTGCCAGCTCCTACACTTGAACTCCAAGTCTCTTTCACCATGAGGATGTCAGGTCATTACTGACATGACACCTCAGCCTAGCTGAAATGCTGAGGAATGGGCAGAAGTTTCGTATGCGTCTCCGGTACTCATTAAAGCTGCTCCCTGTAGTGCCTGTTAAAAATTAAGGGACTGTGTATAAGTGACATTTAGAAATGGAATATTTATTCCCTAGCTCTCATCTCTCCACTTTGGTTAAGAGGAACCAAAATCACCTCTTTGATGAAATAAGTTGCTGTTTACTTCAGTGCCATTTTGGCCTAAAAGCTTCTGTGGTAATTAACCAAAATGGACAGTTAATTGCTTTTGAGTGCCTTTCTAAAGTCCAGGCGATGATTACTGCCCCGATGTACCATGCCATGACAACAGGTTCGCCCTGGAAGCTCCTCCTCACTGTTCCTTCTCTCCTCACCCTCCTTCCAGCCTCTGCTCTGCCTCCAGGTCTGAAATGAAAGCATCCTCCAAAGTGGAATGGCTGGCTAATAAGAAATGTGTCATTTATTAAGCCCTAAGACATTGTTTTCCTGGGTCACATTTAGTTTCCTCAGAGTTTAGGAGTAGCGCACCCTCTTTTTGAGCAAAAGATGCTCACCTCAAGGGAGGTCACTGGTGGTCCCTGGTGCCGGTGTTACAGGAGTGACGCTTGACAGGCAACGATGTTCAGCACAGAGTGATGTTGTCATCTGGAAAAGATGACCCTGCGCTGCCTGGTGTGGGGCTCGCTGCACAAGTAACACCCCAAAATAAAACCAAGATTAACCAGGGCACCCTGGACAGGGCGGTGAGATCTGCTCATGGGCTGCTGCAGGGTGCTGGCTGGGTTACTGCACTGGAAGAGATTGAACTCAATGCACAAATTCGATGCTCTTGCTGGCCGTGCTGGAGTGTTTTGGGGAGGCAGGTAGGTGTGTTAGCGAGTCTGTAACTCCCTTACGATTTCCAGCATGGACCAGCTTAGGATATGTTCTTCTCCCTGCTCCCAAATTAGTCCAAGACTTGCCGGTCCCTCCTCAAATGTGCGTTTCCCCAGCTTCTTCCAGCTGCCCTCCCTTCTTTCCCGGTGTCCGTCGGTGTCATTCCTGTACCTGTCTCTGCTTCTGGAGGGGCTGGGAGCAACAAGGCACCGGCTTCTTATCAGGGTGGACAAAGAGCAACTGGGTCCTCCCTTCTTGGGAAAAATGACGTGTTGCTGATGAGCAAAGGCAACGGGGCCCGTCCCAGTGCCTGGGGTGGTGGCCCTTGTTGGACACCACGTGGGGACAATGGGCAGCAGGTACCTGGCACGAGGGGGTTGACCTCTCAAGAGCACAGGCTGCTCTTTGCTTAGAGCATCCCTGGAGCAGGAAGGCTGCCATGTTCCTGCTCCCTGGCACCACTGCCTATCCCACAAAACCCAGCACCCAGCTCCAAGGGAGACGGCGGCGGCGTAGGTGGGATACAGGGCATCCTTGTAAATAAGCCCTGGTGCTGTTGGCGTTGTGGTCTGCGTGTGAGTTTTGGCTCGGGATGTGTAGGATTTAATGAAGAAGCTGATTGAATTTCAGGAAACTAGCAGCCTGAAAGGCTCTGGAGAAAAACAAAACTAGAGCTTTTTTTCCTCAGGAGGATTTTTTTT
>NW_009628111.1:40977-42913 GCF_000690535.1 Cariama cristata
GGTGGGGGGAAAGTTGTTCTGATTGACTGAGATTTTAATTTTGATTTTTCTTTACCACTTGAAGAACTCCTCCTCAAAGGGATTGGCATAGCTCTAACTTAGTTTTGCAAAGGAGGAAAGGCATTTTTTTCATTCCCAATGTGGGCTAGGAGCTTGTCTGTATATTTTTACCGTACGAGGGAAAGCATAATGTTGTTTGACGGTGGGTTTTGTGGGCAGAACAACGTGGTTTGAGAAATGCCCTTCTCACTTCAGTAAAAAAACATGACCTAAGCAAGTATGCTGTCACCGCTTCCAAATCTGTGTGCCTCTAAGCCCTGGAAAATGGGCACAGATTAAAGTCAGCTGCTGTCGGCCAAGTTCTGCCTTGCTGCAACCGTACCCAGAACGGGCTGATGGCTTTTTTCTGAACAAACCGTGTAATCTTATTTGTCATCTTTTTTGTTTGAGCAAAGCTGAATCAAGGCCTTAAAAAAAAAAAAAAAAAAAATCAATTTGGAGGAAACAAAATATTCAAACTAGTCGACTGCAGATGCTCTTTTTACTAAAGTGATGGTTTCTGTAAGATTTATTCAGCCCTGTCGTATACTTTGTGCTGGCTGGACTTTCTAGGCAGCTGCAGCCCAGAGATAAGTTAACTCTTTTGTCAGGTTACAGTTGCACTCCTCATTTCAACAATTTAATTTTTTTTTTTTTTTTTCTGATTTAAGTTATTTAAATGTTAGAAAACTCATTCACCGAATTCACGCTGGTGAAAGTCGTCAGAATGACATCAGGAAGGGATAATTGTCGCTGCCGTGATTTATTGTGTTTATTGGGGTAACCCCTGGCAATGGGCTGAGAGCAGAGCTCTGTTCCCAGGCCGTGCCAGCACCCTGCCTGCCTCCTCCTTTAATAAATCAGCCCCTTTAATAAATAAATCAGCCCAGCCCCGGCGCTGCCTGAAGCTATGTAACGGCGTCTAACATGCTAGGGTAATGCGGGATCTTGAATAAGAAGCCCCAGCCAATCTCTGCATTTCAGAAAACTGTTTTAAAAGGTGTGCCAAGCATTTTCCCTTTGGATGTGCAACTAAAATGACTCTCAGCCTTCCGAGGCCAAGAAGGGTTGGTGGGTTGCCTGTATCTGAGAAGCCAACGCTTACAGCTTCAGCCTCCAGGATGCTGAACTTGCAGACAAGGCAGTGATTGAAAGGGTAGGGTTTGATTTTTATTTTTGAGTCAAAAGAGAAGATGAACATGAGAATAGGTGTTTTCGCTGATACCCACGTATCCATGCAGTTTATCACTGTAGCTCTTTGAACTGTGGTTTGGCACGTCCCGCTGCAGAGTCACTGCGTAGAGGAGGCCATCGTTTGCCCTGAAAACCCTTCTTCGTTAAATTGCTGCTTGATTTGGAGGGGCCTTCTGGATACAAGATTTTGTTCGCTGTGCAAACTTCTACATTTCAAGGCGGTTTCTCCGGTGTCAGATATAACAAAATGATATGCAGTGAAAGTCCCTGTGGCTTTTTCGCAGCGATTACTTTTTCCCAGCCCCTTTCCCCTTCGGCTGCTTCCCAGCTCCGCTCTGCCCAGACCCGGCACCAGCTTTGCAAAGGGCTGCAGCTCCTCTTATTAAGCTTTATTTTGAAACTCCTGGCAAAAAAGTATTTCATATTGTCTGCATCAAAGGGGTTTCAGAGTCCAGATTTTCCACGGCATCGGTGGTGTTTGGTTTTTTTTATTATCATTACCTTTTTTATTTTGATCTCAAGATGGACTCGGAGGTTTTCCATGGTGTCCACAGTTATAGCATCCCTGATCTGTTGGGCATTGGGGTGCAGCCTCTATAGCGCTGACCCTGTGCTTGGACACAAAGAGGCATCCAAGTGCTGTACAGCAGTGTCCAGGAAGACGAAAGCCTCTGGGGAGCATCGGCAGGACCTGCTGGGTCTG
>NW_009628111.1:42985-51397 GCF_000690535.1 Cariama cristata
CCTGTACCCCCAAAACGCCAGCTATTGAGCCCCCTTCCTCTTGTGTTGTGCCGGCAGCCTCGGTGTTGGAGGGGAAGCAGCCAGGCTACGGGGGCTGCCCGACCCCAGCAGGATTCGGAAGCTCTTCGGGAAGACCTTTGGGGGGTGGGATGCGGTGCAGTCGGCATCTTTGGAGATGGCACAGAGGTTTTCCAGTCAAAGAAGTAGCTTTGGGCGGGGGGGGGGAGGGAAGAGTTTGAGGGGGAGGCGTTCTGCTCGCAGCATTTGCAGTGAGTTATTTTAATTTTTATTTATCTCCAAGTGATGTCCATCGAGGGTGAGTCAGCCTGGGACGTGGCCCAGACCACCTCCTTTGTGAGCCTTCAGGGAGGGCAGAGAGCACAGCCTGTGCTCACCATGTCTCTTACCAATTCCTACATGCTTTATTTTGCCATTTTTTTAAAAAACCCTACAAAGTTGATCTTTTTTTTTTTTTTCCCCCTCTTTCCTCTCTCTCTAGTTTTGTATGGAGCTGAACCAGCCGACGCTGCCAAACATCCGCAAGTGGAAGGGCCCTAGAGGATGCTGGAAGGGGGTTGTTTCCGAAAAACCCTCAGGCCAGCTATGCAAGGTACATTAATCCCCAAGTCTGAACTTTGGCTTTGCTTTTTTTTTCCCCTCTAACCAAGGACATATTTTGAATGTTTAAGGCAAAACATTTTGCAAATCTTTTTTTTGGCAAGGTTTGCGTCTCTTGTTTTTTTTAAGCTGCCTGTTCCTATAGCTTTTGATTTGAGTGTGCGGTTGGTTTTTTGGAAGTGTTTTCCTCAGCCTGTGGCACACTTGGAAGGAGGAAGGTGTGTGTGTTTGGGAGAGGTACGGTAGATAAAAGCAATATGGAAATACAGAAGATAGGCTACACATTAGGACAAGGAAAGGGTCCTTGGTTTTGCCCCAGGCAGGCTGCAGTACTGATTTTTTTGGTGCTAGTCACTTGTTCCCCAGCGCAGCACCGGCTGGCATTCAGAAGAGCTCCCCATTTTCCTAGTTTGCAAGTGAAGACCCCGCAGAGGGGCCGGGCAGCTGGCCATCCTCAGCTGGGAGGGGAGCTTAGGTCTTTAAAATGCTGTGGACTCCGTGTTGAAATCCGCCCTGTGCTTTTCCCTGCAGCATCTTCTGCCGTGGGAATATATATATATATATATGTACTGCAGTGAGGTTTTAATTTATCAGGTGGTGACAGCTGCACCTGCTACCCTTGACAGTATTCAAGGCATAGCTACATTGGGCTGGATACCACTAACGGTCCCCAAAAGCAGTCTTTCCCAAGGGAAATCTCTCTTTTTTTCCCTTTAAGGGCAGTAACGAGTGTTCAGAGCAAGGTCCTCCTCGGGCTGGAGCCTGTTGTTGCTGCAGGGGATCGTTCTCATGATGCAGTCATTGCAGTGTGGATGTTGGTGTGGGGTAGAAGCGGAAAGCAAGACCAGTCATATAAAGAATGGTCCCCAGCAGTACGTAGGGCTGTCTCCATCTGCTCTGAGCACTGTTGTTAGGAAATACGTGGTTGCAGCTGTATCCCATAATCACGCTGCTTAGCATCCACATTTCCTTAATTTGGCTTTTCCAAATCAGGTTGCATCACTGTTCACAGTTTTTGGGCTGATGTTTTGGGAGGTGCACCTCCTTTTCTTGCCCTTCTGAGTAAAACCCAAGAATGAGCAAAAAAAAGCCCAAACCAAACCCCACCGCCTGAGGAGCACAAGGATTGGACTGTAGCTCCCACCAGAAAGACACGGAGGGTCTGAATGTGTCCAGGGTTTAACACAATTCACACTTAATTCCGATGCAGAGTGCAAATCCCCTTTTAGGGCATTTTAATTGCTGGCTGGACTTTTTCCTTGAGATCTCTTCTTAGGCCAGATCATTAAAACGCTGAATTTAAAAAGTTGTGCAAAGTTGTCAAAGTTGTTCCCTCCACTTTTTCTTTTTTTGCAAGAATTATTAATAATTGTCTCAGAGTTTCTATGTCAAATCCGGAGTCTTTACTCAGTTCTTTCTTGAGCTGTGTTTCCAAAGATAACAATGAAAGTTTTGACTATGGGCTGAGTAAATAAAAATCATCGTCTACCTTGTTCTACTGGTAGGGATGTAAGAGTGAATGGTTCCCAAAATTATGGGAGAAGTCTGTGGCCGAGCTAAGAACAGAAATGTTTTCTACTGACTCTTCCTTTTAGCTGGTTTCACAGAAATCTGGCTGTGCTGGAGAACCCTCCACTAAGCCAAAAAGTCTCTTCTACCCCTTGGGTTAGTTCAGGAGTCCGTCAGGTTTGAACACCGGGTACGCAAATACCATACAGTGAGGCAAGACAGGGTAACCCTGAGTCTGGAGCATCTTCGGCACAAGCTGATCCCAGGACACTCTACAGGGCCAAATAATGCAAAATGGTGCTTTGGGCTGGTGCGTCCACACCTCCTGGGCATTCAGCCTTCAACCAAGCACTGAGTTTTGACCACCGTGTTGATGTGAAGGTTGGAGCCAGGAAACAGGGAACGGCTGTTGACAGCAGTTTTAGTCTTCCACATCTTTTCCTATAGCAGTTTTCAGACCTTAGACTTCCGACTGGTGGAAGAATTTTGTCAGTATTTTAAAGGTGAGTTATCTACAGGAGCTACCAAAGGATTTTAGCCAACCTTAATACTTTCTTTCAAGGCTCACGGGAAGTCAGCAGAGCAGATAACACTTGCTTGTTGCAGCTGAAATGGAAAAAACTCTTCCTTGCAATGGATTTAACTACGATTCGCTAAGGGAAGCGGTTTTGAATGATACCGAGGAGAACGGTGTCTGGGTGATGGGAGGAGACGTTGACAGGCTTTGAATTGACAGGTCGCTGCCGCTGTGACCAAGGCGGGCAGCTTTCTGAAAATGCCAATTCCACGACCTGAAGTAATAAAAAAAAAAAACATGCAGGAGGATAGAAACAGAGCTGAAAGGAGCGGAGCGCTGAGCGTGAAACGTTTCAGCTGGAAAAGAGACAGAGAAGACTGACAGGGCTGAGAGATCTAGACCAGATTTCACACCAAGAGACTGTAGGAGCCTGGATATTTTTAGCTGGTGGGTGACAGAAGTCTGCGAGATGGTGTACGGCGTGGGGAGAAGGAACCACTGCCCGCAGCATCGTCTGCCGCAAGCCCTAGCAGTCGCCCAGCGAGAGCCCGAGGCACCGAGCTCCAGGTTACAGAAATAATCCTATGGGTAACAAACGACCTCCTTATTGACCGCGCTCAGAAGAACCCGACGCCTTGCTTGGGCTAGGAGGAAAGCAGGACCTCATCAACCCAAACACGCGCACGAGAGGCAGCATCTTTATCTTTCGCCCCTGCGGCGGTCCTGAACGTGCTCCACTTCTATAAGATAAACCAGCTTATTGAACCCTTGGCCGGGCCGAGCAGTGCTAAAGTTACCTGGGTGTCCGATAGCCAGCGTACAGGTGCGAGGGGCTGCGAGTAGCAGAGCAAGATGTGTTTGATATGTGGGGTTGCCCAGGGAGCGTTCCTCCCACATCTGGTGGGGCTTTTGGCCGGAGTGAGCGAAAGAAGTGTTTCTACCTGTTTCGTTATCTCCTTCCGATAGCCTGGGAATGCCTTTTCTCCTTTAGGCTTGCACACAGCGAGTTGGGCTTGCTGCCCTCAGCAGGCACCGAGCCCAGATATAAACCTGCGTCGTCTTTTACTGCCTCGGCATATTTTGGGAGTGATGTACATCACTGCCAATACCGACAGTGGTACTGAAACTTGCGGGCGAAAGTTTCACCCAGGGAGCTGGACTTGGGCAGAAAGTTTTGGGTTTACCTCCTTACTACTAGCTTTTCTCTTCTATTTTTTTTTTTTTTTAAATTCCAGGGATCTGAATATTCTGGCTTCCTCTGGGATACAACAGCTGGCATTGAGCTGAAAGATGCTTCCTCTCATGAGAGTGCACAGACGAACGGCAATGGGAAGCACTCATATCCTCACCCCTACCTTGCACATTTCAAGGTAACTGCCGTTGTGCCAGCCGACCCTTGCAGAATTGAGCTTTTATTTTAAAAAAAGAATCGGGGTAAGAAGCTGGAAAGACACACAGTCTTCTAACAGATAAACATTTGCGTGAGGTTCTAACCCATCTCACCACTTGAGCACTGTCTCGTGGCTTGATTATAGGTCAAGGCCATGAGATGTAGCCGTATAGGGTATATGCCATATATGCCATAAATGGGTACGGCCAATCACCAGAATCAGTCCTTTCCTCGGCTCCCGTGGGAGCAAACCCTGCCGCGAGGCAGCAATCGGGTACATGAGGGTTGGGGGATCTTTGCTAGCATCCGCAGCCACTGAGAGGGTGACAGAAGTCACCAGGCACCTTGTTCTGCTTTTACCAAATTAACACGGGAGGAATGAGGGGTGTACCCAGCAGCAGCCAGCCACGGGGCTGTGCTTCTTGTTGGTGCAGAGGGGTAAGTGTAGTCAAAATGGAGATATATAAATATAGAAGGCATAGTGCTCCAGAGAGGCTGGGGCTGAGCTCTCACGTGTTGCTGGCACGCTGCAGGGTTTCCATTTTAAAGCTTTTTCACTAGGCTGAACCCATCTGAAAGAACACCGCGCGTTTTGGAAACCGCTCTCGTACGTACGCTTGAGTGAGCTTACGGCCCCCTTCTCCACCCAGGCTGTGATGGAGGGGTCCACTTTGGGGAACTTGCCACCTCTGGTAATGCTTTGAGAGAAGCATTAATAAAATAATGATAAATAAATTGTTATTGATAATTACAATTAATTAATTAATAATGCAAACAAGTCAATATTAGGAGCGAGTATTACTGGCACCGCATGGCAAAGTGAGTCCCCAAAGGTAAGCAGAAGATTGCAGGGAGCCAACAGCCCCTTTCAAGGTACATTAAGTTTCTTGGTTAGTCTCTGTGATGAGCCAGAGCTAATCACAAGGGAGTCGTAATTAGCCCGTGTAATGACCACGAGCGTATTTGTAGCTTATTAACAACTGGATTTGCATAAACTGATTTTCATAAGCAGCCAGCTTCTTTCCGCAACCGTGGTGGAAAGAAGGTGCTTTCTTATGCAAACCAGTTTCCCCAGAACCGAAAGGGTAGCAGGTTATTGCAAGCAGAGCTGCAAAATGCCTTCCTCCTCTTCCTCCCAAAACCAAGACCAACCAAAACACACCGCACGCGTAGCGAAGTGAGTCCTCGTCACCCAGATTTCCTACCAAAAGTACTGGGAACAGGTGGGTGGTTTTGCTTTGTCACCTTCCGTGCCCTGTCTGCAGGGCATTGATTTCTCCTCCTTCCTCCCCCAGGTTGGGATGAACGATCTGACGCTGGTTAACCTTCATCTGGCCTTGTCACCCTCGGCAGGAGAGAACACCGGGAAGAACCACGACAGCCACAAACTGGCAGCCTTTGCACAGACTTTGCAGGAGACTCTGAAAGGTAGGGCGGTTTTTTTTCCTGCCAGCTATCACACGCACGCTGGTCATCTTATCTAATCAAAAGGAATTTAGAAAAAACCATAATCGGTCTCAGTGCAGGTTTCATAAATATCCTCATCAGCTTTGCATTGTCATTACTGGTATTTGAATTTGAGTGATCCATAGCATGGCAAATGTGCTTTTCCCTAGCTCGTTGTCTTACAGTCTCTCCTAATTAACACAAACAGCACTACTGGCTTCGACACCATTTTTTCACAATTTTACACCATTAAGTTCCTTCTGATTTTTTGCTAATGTTAGAGCAAGTTCAGCAAAAAATAAGAAAGACGCTAAGCTGAAGACCATATTTTAAATTCTTTGTGGAAATGACACCTGCGTGATATAGCAGAACAAAGCTTAATGGCTTTTGTCAAAATAAACAGATTCTATATGTTTACTTTTGGATAATTGGAAGGACTTTGGAAAACCCAGTGCAAATCAGGAGATGGCTGCCAACAAGGAAAGAGGCCAGCAACCAAATCCTGCTTTGGTCCCTGGGTGTAATATGCAGGATAATTGTGGTGTTTTCAAGTAAGAAGTCACTCGGGATGAGGGACACCAGAATTTAGACCTGAACTTGAGCGATGTAATAGCCAGCTGAATTTCTTTACCTCATTTCTGAGAATTTGCTTCTTACTTTGAAGCTGGCAAATTAAATTCAATTTCCTACAAAGCAGAACAGCAGGTTTCAGATTCTGAATGTTGCTGATCTTGTTATAGGAACAGAAAAATCTAGCCCTTCATTTACTGCTTAACAAAGATGCAAAAGGGTTACAAGGTTATACGGGTGATGATTTTCAGCTTGGCCCAGTTTAGCCAGGTTGGTCACTTGGAAGCCTTAATACCCCTCTTGTATAAGACGAGAGGTATTTGCTGGTTTTATGCATGTTCTATTGTTTTCCCTTTTGAGCCGCACGAATGCAGTCAGAGCTATTTTTAAGTGCTACTGATTTAAGTATTTGTCCACGTACCTTGAAATTGGAAAGGATGTAAGTAAACAAAAGGATCGTTTGTTTAATCCCCGAAGGCTGAACTGAGACCCAGATAAATGTTCCGAAATGGAGAGAGTTGCATTTCCCCTGCATCTAAATTTAGACTGTCAGCGTTAGGGCTTCTCTTTATTTCTTGGTTTTGTTTTCATATGTTAAGCACATTACTGGAGCGTGCTTGTTCTTGGCTTAGTCTTTCGCAAAAGAAGAGATTCAGATTCCTCCAAATTTGCGGGATGCAGGTCTTGTTTCCTAAACCAACGGTAGTGCACACACGTTGCTTTGAAGTGCTGAATTACCCTGCCAGAATCAATGTCATGCTTAAAATTACCGCCATCCTTCACTTTCTTCCAAATCAACCCATAAAATATGGGTAAGAAAGACTGATTTGTCTGTAGGTACTGCAGTAAATTGGAGTTTCTGCTCCCATTTTGCTAACGGACGCCTACCCTGTTATCTTTCATTCTTACGAAGAGGCACGTGAGCATCTGAGGAAATTTGGTTACTGCCTGGAATCTCCTGTAATGCAGAGCAGTAGCGTCCCCATATTCCTCCCATCAGGCCAGGGGGTCCTGGTTCCTCTTTGCCCTCTTTCTTTCCCTTTCGGCGGTACCGGAGAGATGCGGTGGCTGTTGGCTGCTCACAGCTGACTCTCTGCAGCAGCCCTTCTGCCTTCTCTCAAGCACTCTGCCTGTTCATCTTCAGCGTGATGGCCGTGGGTGGTACACAGACACTACTCGGGATGTGCTGGTGGTGCCTGGACCCAGGGACCAGGGTGCTGGCTTAGTCTTCTTCTCCCATCTGGCTTGGCCATATTCCATGGGTTACCTGTGGATCGGGCACTAGGCTTAGGAGACCTTTGAGAGGTGGTAGGGAGCCTCTTAGCAGCCAAGGTACCATCATATCCTTCTCATCGTCTGCTTCTCACTCCCTCCAGGAAGGATTTGAGGCTTTAAGGGTCTGTTTTAATTCATGAGGGGACTCCTTCGGGGCATGGGGAACTCGGGGAGAGTGTCCTACAGGTGTCTCTTTGGACTGCCAAGAAGCAAAGGAGGGTTTCCCGGTTCCTGCAGGAAAGCAGATTTCAACTCTGCGGACCTTCTGCAGGCACTGGAAGTCCCTGAGCCGATGGCGGCGGCATGCCGGTGCTCAGCCCCTGCGGCACAGGGCTGATTTAAGGCAGCGCTTTGCTTTGCTGGCCGAGAGCCACCCGCAGACACTGCTAAAAGTCGCTGGTGCTTCAGTGAATTTGTAGATACATTTGCAAACAGACCGGTCTTTTTCTTCACCTCCGTTGACAAGGGCAGGGTTGCTTTGAGCCCAATGGGTCTCAGCGCCATAGCGTGGGAGCATCCTGAGAGGTAACGGGAGCTGTACCTGTCTGCTGGGGGCTGTCTGCCACTGCGTCCCACCAGACGGAGGGTCTGGGTCCTGGTGGGACACTGTAAGCTGCGGGAGGGACCTTTGCAGCAACAGCTGGGTGTTCTGTGGGAAGAGGAGGAGGAGGAGGAAGATCGGATGGTATCAGATGTGGAGCCTCTGGCTGAGACAGCCTCTGCTTTGCAGTCCTGGGGAGGAGGAGGAGCGAGCCCTGCCAGTCTCAAACTCTCGTCTCATCCAAAAGATGAAAATCACATCACAGCACCAGTGACATTATCTCCATTTCCTTCCCCCCTCGCCCCATCTGATTGCAAGTGTGGACATTGTGACTACCCTTTTTGATCGGTTATCAGCCCTCGATATGGGCATGAATTCTCCTGGACCTTTTGCAAAGTTTGGCCGAGAGCCGTTGGGGCTGATCCGTGAGAGCTGCAAGGGCTGCGTGTCGGCTCTGCTCCCTGCCCCTGCCCAGGGACCTGGGGCTGACCGAGGGGGCACAGCCACGCACCCGCGAGGACCCAGGCAGGGTTCCTTCCTTCCCCC
>NW_009628111.1:51444-52059 GCF_000690535.1 Cariama cristata
CAGCAAAGACACAAAACGGCCGTGCTGCTGTCCATGGCATTGCTGGAGAGGCGGGAGCAGGGCTGAAGCATGGACAATGGGAGATGAAGGTGGTGGTTATCTGGAAAATTAGTGTTGCCTGCTTTTCCTGCTTAGCGCAGGGCTGCCGGCCTTTCCCTTGGTCATTCTCAGTCGTGGGGAGCCCCAAAGCTCCTGTGAGAGGGGACTAGAAGAAATCCTTTCCCTCCCCGATGGCAAATTGGGTTTCAGCTTCTTTGACATGCCCCAGCCCATTCCATCTGTCAACTTTACGTTGCGTTATGATTTTATGCTTAGTTATTCTGCATGCAAAAGTTTAAACCTGTGAAGAACACAGCGATTCCCTCCCTGGGCATGCCGCAGGCTGAATTCTTACCTCCTCCCCAGCACACGTCCAGGTGCTGGGTCTTTTATAGCCTCGGCCATTTCTAAACTGTCCAGAACAGAGCAGTCAGTTAAAATTTTCACTTGGTGAGTATGGTTTTTTCATAGATCTTCATGTAAAGGAAATAGGCTTGAGGAGAAGGGAAGGGAAGGGAAGGGAAGGGAAGGGAAGGGAAGGGAAGGGAAGGGAAGGGAAGGGAAGGGAAGGGAAGG
>NW_009628111.1:52521-52974 GCF_000690535.1 Cariama cristata
AAGGTGAAGAGAAGGGAAGAGAAAGAGAAGAGAAGAGAAAGAGAAGAGAAGAGATTTTGTGCGGGATGGAGATACTGCTGTTCAGATCCCAGCCTCCCTGTCATTTTTAGCCACCACCCCCCAAGGATGTGCTCCAGAGGTTTCTGTAACGGCCTTTCCCCACTTACATGGCCGAGCTGAAAGCACGGAAGGAGCCGAGTGCTGCCTGGGCCATTAAGCAAGCGTTAGTCCTGAAGGACCGAGATGGCGCGGTCGCATTTCAGCCTTCCCGGTCCTGCCAAGCGATGAGATGCCTGCAAACCCACCAGCTCCCAGCAAACACCATGGTCCCATTAGAGCAGTACCGATTTCTCTTTTGCGTTCTGATGGACCTTAAAATAGCTCAGGTTCAGATTTGGGGGTTTTTTTCTTTCTTTTAAAGATGGGAAGGCCACCGTCATGAACACTTTATAG
>NW_009628112.1:0-10475 GCF_000690535.1 Cariama cristata
TGAGATCAACACTCCCACCCAACTTGGTGTCATCTGCAAATTTACTGAGGGTGCACTCAGTCTCCACTTCCAGATTATCTATAAAGATGTTCAACAGCACCAGCCCCAAAACTGAGCCCCTGGGGACACCGCTAGTAACCAACCACCCACTGGATTTTGCTCCATTCACCACAACTCTCTGGGCCTGACCATCCAGCCAGTTTTTTACACATCGAAGAGTCCACCCGTCCAAGCTGTGAGCAGCCAATTTATCTAGGAGGATTCTGTGGGAGACCGTGTCAAATCCTTTACTGAAGTCTAGATAGACTACATCCACAGCCTTTCCCTCATCTACTAAGCTGGTCACTTCATCGTAGGATCAGATTGGTCAAGCAGGACCTTCCTTTCATAAATCTATCTTGGTTGGCCCTGATTGTCCTGCATGTGCTGTGTAACAGCACTCAGGATGATCTCTTCCATAACCTTACCTGGAACCAAGGTCAGACTGACAGGTCTGTAGTTCCCTGGATCATCCTTCCACCCTTCTTGTAGATAGGCATTATATTTGCTAGTTTCTAGTCAGATGGAACTTCTATGGTTAAGCATGACTGCTGATAGACGATTGAGTGTGGTTTGGTAAGTTCTTTTGCCAGTTCCCTCATTACTCTGGGGTGAATGCCGTCAGGGCCCATAGACTTGTGAGTGTCTAATTGGCATAGCGAGTCTCTAACTGTCTCTTCCTGGATTATGGGGGTTTCACTCAGCTCCCTGTCCCTAACTTCCAGCGCTGGGGGCTGGGTATTCTGAGGACAACTGGTCTTGATATTGAAGACTGAGACAAAGAAGGCATTGAGTACCTTAGCCTTTTCCTCGTCCCCTGACATTATACTACCCTCTGCATTCAGCAAATGATGGAGACTCTCCTTGACCCTCCCTTTGCTGCCAATGTATTTATAGAAACTTTTCTTGTTATCTTTAACTGCAGCGGCCAAATCAAGTTCTAGTTGAGTTTTGGCCCTTCTAATCTTCTTCCTACATGGCCTTGCAACATCCCTATCGTCCTCACAAGTTATCTGACCTTCCTTCCAGAGATGATAGATTCTCTTTTTTTCCCTAAGCTCCAGCCGAAGTTCGCTGTTTAACCAGGCTGGTCTTTTTCCCCAACAACTTGTCTTTCTACACATGGGGACAGCCTGCTCCTGAATATTTAACAATTCCTTTTTAAATGACATCCAGCCTTCCTGGACTCCTTTGCCCGTCAAGACTGACTCCACAAGCACATGCAACACATTCCTAAAATCCACTCACTGGGTGGATTCTCAACAACAATCATTCACAGAGGTGACCACTTTGTACCTAAACATATCTGAAATTCACAGGTTTGACAACAAAATATTTAGTTCAGCCAGTTTAGGTGTTGCCTCTGTGCATCCACATTGGCAGAGTTTTAGATATATACATTTTACTTGAAAAATCCTAGGTACTTACAGACTCTCCAGCATTGAAGCTATAAAGTAATTTGTTCTATTTTTCCTTTGAATTGCTTTCTACAGTTTCGATGCTAACCTCTTTAAACACCAATCTACATCTGGGAATTTGCTCTCTCACTGTTTCTACAGTCTTTCCAATTTTTAGTTGTACTTCCAACCTTAGGTAAAAGCCAATTTCTCATGCCAAGCATGAGAATTTACTTTGAGAAATACAAACAGTTCTCTGCTTACATGAATGTATATTCTATTATCATTAAAAAAAAGGTGGAAAATAAAATTACTAAGTGATTTTAAAAAAAGAAATTACCCCAGATAGCTGAAGATGATACCCCAAAGGAAATTTAAGGAAGTAATCCCATAGAACAATTTGAGATGTAACATTCATGAAAAAATCCAAGTTCCAACCCCAAAAGCCAAAGGAACACTTCTTGCTGATACTGTACTCAATTTCAGTCATTACCTCCTTTGGCAACAACATGGAAAAGACACAGCCAGCTGTAACAACAGCCAACAATTAATAATTTAAATATTAATAGAATTAACCTCTTAAAGTTTTCTTAGTTATCCTTGCACACTTTTTTTGAAACAGTGGGTTAACTAGTTGTTTATAGGCCACCATTTGAAAACCATCCTACGGCCTTATGTTCCGGGATTAACATTGAGGTAGTATTTAAAATACAGTAAGAAATACAGAAAGATGATCTAATTTAGTCCTCTTGGATTTTCATTCCATTAAACTCCAAACTTGCAATGAATAATAGCATGTCAAAGCAATCTCCGGTTGCTTAACGAATGCCTAGTAAAAAGGAAGTTTAGGTAAAAAACAGTAAGCTTTCATATTCTGAGTTCCCATTTCACATTGGAAATATTCTAAATGTGCTGGAAGGGTTTAAATAGCTTCTCTCTATAGACTGAACTTGTGCCGTTAAACTCAAAATCAATTTTGCATTGACTTTAATCAGAGCGAGATCAAACACCTACTCTTCCTTCAGACATATTTCCAGCAGGAAAGATTCAGCCAACTGGAATAAAACAAAAGCATGGCATAAGAGGTTCCCCAAAAGAGGAACATTAGTCGTACCTGTAATGGAACAGTGTTATCAAAAGGTTTTTGCCTTTGACATAAAGCTACATTTCATAACCCATGGCTGCACTGAGTATTATGCAGAGCATCTGTCAGGGGTCTTCATGCAAGTAGTGAAGGAACTTTGCTACAGGCTGGCATCCATTGCTCCTGCTTTCTTCCATGGTCTCTAATTTTTTGTCTCTAGTCTTTGTTTTCTGTCACTGTAATACTGCCAAAAGCTGTTCTGTTACACATTGTTTACAGCGCCTGGTTTTCAGTACCATGGATGTCTGGAGGCTGGATTTACATGGTAAAACGGATATGGGCACTGTAAGGCTCACAGAAAATGTGGGTTCTGTTATCACACCTGTTATTGACCTCCTGGAACACTTTGCTCGCTTTGTTAACTGATCTCTGCATATTAGCTTCTACATGAGTAATAATATATATAATAATAACCTATACACATGGCTATATGTAGATAACATTACAGCTGAGAACCGTCTTTATTTGGTTTGCAATTTTTCTTTCCCCCCACTTAAATCCATTAGTAAGATGGGATAGAGAAATTTACATCATGTTACATTAACTGTCTTAATTTCATTGCTAACAGTCAGTTTGACTGCCATATTAATTCATCAAGAATATTTAAAATTTTTTTTAACACAAAAAAGGTAAAGAAATTTTGCGGAAAACATGAACTGGCCCACATTAATTTTGTATGCAGTGAGTATGAATAATGTATCATTTTGTGTTGTATAAATTCGTCTTTGGCCTTTTACCTTCCACCAATGATATGATTTAATCACTAGCCTGATTTAAATCAGCAGCAGTGAAGGGTGTCAGAGCAACAGGCATAGCAGCTGGAACCTTGTCAGAAATTGTGTTAAATATCTAATTTTTGCTGTGTATTGTTTTTCATTTGATATTTCCAACTTTGTAAAATTATAGTATAAGGTGACAAGCAATGCTCTGTTAAGCGTACTAATTCTCCCCTCCCAGTATCAAACCTTGATAGAATAATGTCACATGATATGGCAAAAGGCTGGAGAATAAGGAATAAGTAAAACAGAAAAACTGAACCTAGATGTCAGCTTGGCAGGCAATCAAAGCTGTCGACTTCTAACTGCAGCTGCCTAGGCTTTGGTTAACCTCTCATTGATTTCCCCGAATAGGATTTCATCTAAAGCACCAAATTAAAAACTGAGACTGAGGGCTGGTTCTATAAATTGAAAAGTGTACAAATGAATTGCTAGCAAATATACTTGGCAGCTTTCATCTTCGTAAAGACTCTGATTCTGAACCTAACAGAAGTTAGTAGAGGACAGGTTGTGTTTTGGGAGGAGGGGAAACAGAAAGAGTATGAAGCAAAATGTAATGATTTATTTTACTCTATGTTAAGGAACTATTTAGTGAGTGAAGGGTCATTATTAATGGATTTACTTTTTCTGACAATAGCATAGTATAATAAAAAAAACCACAGTGAGGAATATCTAAAGAAGAAAAAGAAAACCAACCAAAAAAACCCTCTCGTAATAAATCCCTGTGATCTGCAGTACGTTGCCATGCTGAAGAACATGCAGTAACAGCCATTTCACTTTGTGCTATTTCGTGATTGCTACATTCATGTACCCAAGCGTATATACCCAATCTTCTAAAGGAAGGTCCAGGCTGTGAGGGTTTACAGTGCTGCAATATATAAGAAATATGACAGCTCAAAACAGCACTGTATTAAACCCAGAAAATTGATTTAAAAGAATCAGCACTGTTGAAACATTTCAGAATAAAATACTTTCCATTCCTTTCCTACAAAGATCACTGACTGCTTATCCACTCTATCCCTGCCCATGAAGCCTCATTAATCCTAAACCAGAAACAATTCATCTGATACATCATGCATGCAAAAAATTGAAACCTCTTTCTTATTCATATTTTGGATCCTCAGAGGCTACTAAATTCACTACAAATGTTTGATCCTACTCTGCTCAAATCAGGTGAATCATTACAAATGAGGAAAACTTTTTAAAGCTATTAACTAATGTCTGCATATCTCACCCTGATGAAGGAAATAGTAACAAAGCTTTTACCCAGAATACACTGAAATTCTGCAGATGAGAGGAGTCACCGGCACATACTTGGCCAACTGCCAGTTCAGTCAAATAGAGTGAGTAAAATCCAGAAGCATTATGAAGGTCAATAGCAAATATCCACTGACTTTAATCAGGATAAAGGTATCCTTATCTATGCTTTTTCAGTCATTGACAAAGATGGTGCTGAATTACATTTTATGTATCACTTCTATTTATCCCCACAAGACACTCTTGCTAGCCTACACTGACATTCCATGTCCTTATTCAATTTCTGCATTTGAAAGCTTATCAAATTCTGCCCTCAGTGGCAACCATGTAAGCTGGTTTTTTTTTTTTTACAAGTCTTGCTGAGAATGTAATCTGATGTCACATGGTACAAAAAAGATGGATGAAAATGTTAGGCATCCATACACCATTTCAAACTCTGTGATACGAGTTTTCCCAAGTTTCTTTAATAAATTCACTGGATATGATTTGGAAAAAAACGACAAAAAAAAACCCAAAACAAAACAAAACACACACAACAAAAAAAAAACCCAACAGGATTAACTTGAAGTCTGTGTTTCAACTCTAGGCTCAGATATTCAAAGTTAGGCATCCACAATATAGGTGTTTAAGCTCCAGTTACAGGCAGTGAAGTACCAAGACTTCATTCAGTTGTCTAAACATGGGGTCTGCTAACCATTGAGATACTATAAATTATGCTGCATGCTCTATAGTATGGTCAGCTATCAGTTTAGAAGCATATAAGACAGGACACCTACAAAACATCTCAGGTAAACATAATGGAAAAAAAAAATATTCTTTTTGTGACACTATGATCTTCAATCAAATGAAATGCACATCCTCAAAAAAAAAAGGGTAACTGTTATTATTGTGAATCACAATTGTACCCTTTTTTTATCCTACTCCACCTCTGCATTTAACACTAGATCATAAAACCTTTGAATTATAGAATATAATGTTTTTAAATTCTCTTCTCCTCCAAGGGAAAATGCAACTGAAAGTATTTCCTTCAGTATGGAAAGTAAATTTATTTTAATAGGTATAGGACAGATGAAGAAAAATCGTGAAGTATTGCTCTCATGCATACTTCCTCGCCTGTTCCACCAATGCGATGATTATTAGTTTATGAAAACAAAATGGCATAAACAATAGTGTGCAAACAGGAATGTCCAAGAGGCTTATCTTACAAACATACTATGAAACAAAAACACTTGGATAACCTCTGTGGTAACCTCCTTGCTAAAAAAGACTGGCATCTTAGTAACATTGAATTATAGATATACCTTCCTTAAAATATTCAGATACATGAAAATGATCTTTTTTCCTAAAGAAAAACAGCTTTTAAACAAAATAAATCTGTGGGAGTATTTTAAAAAAAGTCTTTTTTGACAGTACAATGCAGTACTACAGTTCAAACGTGTTTATAATACTACATGCTGATGATTTTCTTAATTTATTTTATGTATGTTTATAGTTCTGGAAGAAAAGAATATGAAAGTTGTTGTATCTCTAACTGCTGTGTTTTGAATACCTATATAGGACCAATCTTTCCAAAACATTTCAACATCTTCTTTGCAAAGAAGAATAACCCATCACCATCAAATTGGCCAGGCATATGTATGACTGCTTTCTGTTTCACACTTCAGTGATGTTCAAAAAAACCAAAAACATATTGTACAATTTGAAAAATCAGACTGAAAGATAAGAGTACTAGTAAAAGCATGTAGGAAATAAAAAGCTGAAGACAATAATCCCAAAAAGATAATTATTCAGTATTTTAAGAAGTTTTTTTACATTCTTCTGTTTCTTATGCTGTGCACAACTGCATAACAATATATACAAAGTGTCTGTTCTCTTCATGGACTTGCATACAGTATTTAAGCACGGGCAGATACTAAACATAGGCATAGATATTTTGTATGTACACATTAAACATATATATCTAAATATTTTTGTGTCATTGTATGTTTAACAAAGTGGGGCAAGACCCAGCCTTGCAGAGAAGCTTGCTAATCTAGTGAAAGAGGCTTTGAACATCTGGAGATGGTGAACAAAAGATCTGAGACTTAGGGGAGGCATAGGAGAAAGCTCTCAGGAGCAAGCATGACACACAAGCAACATCCTCTGTGAACACAGTGCAGCTGGCAGGCTCACCTCAAGTGCCTGTACACAAACACATGCAGAGTGGAAAACAAAGCACAGGGAACCCATACAGGCTCCTCAGGACAAGTGAGAAGGAGAGGTTGACTATAGAAAAGGGAAGTTTGAATTCATGGAGCTTTGCACTGGGGCCGGTGACCAACCAGTCCAGAGTTATGGGTTAAGATCAGGGTGGGTGCAGTGATGAGTGTCTGATAAAGACTGATTGATCAAGAAGAGAAAACAAAGCCTCCTTTAGAAAACTGAGTGAAGCCTTACAAGCATCAGAGCAGTTCTCAGGATGGATATGAACCACCCCAACATCTTCTGAAAAGGCAAAATGGTGGAGCACAAAAATTTCAAGAAATTTTTGGCAAGCATCAAGAACTGTTTTTTTGGTACAGGTGTACAGGTGGCTGACAAATTGATCAGAGTTTAGAAAAACAGATTTAAATTTTTGTTCAGGGATCTGCTTGACGGGGGCTAATGGGAGGCTGCCCTGTAGGGTAAAGGAGCACAGAAGAGCTGATTGATCATCAATGACAACTTCCTCAAAGCACAGAAAAAGTCCAGTGTGATGCCCAGGAAGTCAAACAAGCACAGCATAAGGTCAGCACGAATAACGGGGAAATCCTGACTGAGCTCAGCTAAATTACAAAAGCCAATGCTATCTTGGAGTTGATACTAGTGAGGACTGTGAAACGTAAAAAGAAAGTTATACTATCAGCAAAAGGAAGACAGAGGAAAACGTGGGGTCATCACTCAAAGTGGTAAGGAACTTAGCGGCAAAGGACACTGAAAAAGCTGAGGTACTAGATGTCATCTTTTCCTCAGTTTCTACTGGTAAGGGCTGCCTCAAGCCTCCCAGATCCTCTGAGCCTGTGCCAGGATCTGGGAGACTGAAGAATTACCCACAGTAGAAGATCAAGGTAGAAATCAATTAAGTAAACAGGACATAGGACAAGATGGGATACCTCCAATAACGCCAAGGAAGCCAGACAACGTCATTGCCAGGCCACGGTCTATGGTCTTACAAAGGTCTGAGTGATCGAGCGAGATTTCTGATCACTGGAAAAATTGCCCATTTTCAAAGAAGAGGAAGCGGCTCATCAGGGGAACTGCAGACCAGTCAGCCTAGCCTCGCTACTCAACAAATCCTCCTGGAAGCCATATCCAGGCCCACAAAGCAGGAGAAGGAGACTGGAACCAGACTGGAACTACATGCATTTACCAATGACAGAGTGTGCTTAACCAGCCTGACTGGCTTCTATGATGAGATGGATACCTTTGTGAAAAAGAGATACCTTGACGTTAGCAATGCTTTTTTTGGTCCATACTAACAACTTGATGAAAATATAGTTTGGGTGGGTGGACTACCAGGTGGCTGGAAAAATTGCTTGGACTGCCATGTTCAAAGGGTTGTGATCAGAGGTGTACAGCCCAATGGGCAGTTGGTTAATATGGGTGAGTAATGGGGCCAATGCTGCCTTTGCATCTGATGTCTGGACTAATCAGGTGGATCATGAGGCACAGCACACCCTCTGCAAGTGCCCAGATGACACCAAGCTGGGGGCAAGTGCTCTGCATGCTGGAAGTTGGGGCTCCCATTCAGAGGAAGCTTGACAGGCTGGATAAATGGGCAACAGGTACCTCAAGAAGTCCAGCGATGGTGAACACAGAGTGCTACCCCAGGAATGAATAACCCCATGCAACAATGCAGGCTGCGAGCCAACTAGATAGAAAGCAGCTTTGCAGCAAAAGACCTGTTGGTCTTGGTGTACAACCATTTCAGCATGAGTCAGCAGTGTGACCTTAAACAAAGGACAACCTGCATCAGTAAAAAAGTAGACAGAAAAGCTCAGGGAGGCAATTCTACCTTTCTGTTCAGCATGTTGGTCTCTTTCCCAAGTAAGAAGTGATAGGACAAGAGGAAATGGCCTCGTTATGCCAGGGGAGGTTTAGATAGGATATTAGGAAAAATTTCTTCATAGGAAAGGTTATCAAACATTGGAACAGGCTGCCCAGGGAAGTAGCTGAGTCACCATCCTTGGAAGCATTTAAAAGACATGTAGATGTGGCGTTTAGGGACACTGCTGAATTGGCAGTGTTAGGTTTATGGTTGGACTTCATGATCTCAAAGGTCTTTTCCAACCTAAATGATTCTATGATTCTATGTATGAAACTGCATGTGGAATGATGTGTCTGGTTTTGAGCTCTCTAGTACAGGAAAAACGCCTGAATAAGCCCAGTAAAATGTCACCAAATTGGTCAGGATGCTGGAGAGTATAAAGAAGGCCTCTGAGAGTGGCATGTGCTCACCCTCAAGATGCAAAAGTCATTGCAGTTTCAACCACTTAACAGGCAGGCCTGGAGAATATGGAGCCAGACTCTTTTTGCACAGTGATATGATGAGAAGTAACAGAGACAAGTTGCAACAGAAAATTCTGATTTGATATGAAGGAAAAAAATTTCACAAGGATGATCAAACACTAGAACAGGCTGCCTAGAGAGGCCACGGCAAGCCTTGAACACAGCCTTGGAGATATTCAAAACTTGATTGGGCAAGGCCCTGAACAACCTGATGTAAATTAGCCCTCTTTGGGTGGGACACTGTATCAAATGACTCCTGAAGGTCCCTTTCAACTTAGATTACTTCATGATAATAGAGCAGTACTCCATGCATATAGCAAGACAATCAAGAATAATCATATGCCTAGCCTTTAATATATTTAGTACTTTTCATTTTTATATGATATTTCAATGGATAATAAATAATTTTTTCTATGTAATGCACAGACAAGCTAATCATACAAAGCTAATCGGTTTAAACATTAAATATTTTAATATTAGAACTATTTTTAACTACTTAAAGCATTATGATGATGCTATTAGAAAGAGTATCAGATAATCTGACAGAGAAAGTATGAAATTACTTGATGTTGTAATAAGATCAAAAAACTGCATTACTTTGGATACAAGCTTCATTTCCACAAAAAACAAACAAACAGATGTTGGAAAAAAAACAAACAAACAAACAACCACCCACCACAACCAATCAAAAAAATCACACCAACTTCTCCCCCTGTTGTCACTTGCATTGGTTTCATTACAGTCACACAGAAAGTACAGCTAGTGGCTTCAGATCATTCTTTCAGGGTAGAGGGTGATCAAGTTGGAGACAAATCTATTTGCAGGAAGTTACTGACAACCCCAAATTAAGCCAGTATATTTTATAAAGGGACCACTGAGTCACAGAAAGCTTACAGAATTTTGAGAAAGAGGAAAAAGTTCAGGAAACTTAAGTCAAATCCATATTGTACTCTCCTCTCTTCGTTCAGAATGGAAATCCTCAAGTGAAGGATATTTTCAGAACGCAGATTGGGAAACCACAATTTGATTGCAAGGTTGTTTTTTTCTAATTGTGGTTATGACATTTATATTAACACCAACTATTTGATTACTCAACTCTTTTCCTCCTCCATGATGGATAAATATTTAATAAGAATAATCTCCACTGTGATTATGAACAGTGTAAAGAAGTTAATCTCTCCTCTATTTTTTCTCAGGTCCCTGAGAAACCAGATATAATCTGAGGAGTTACAAAGTAACTAGATTTCCTCCAAATCTCTTTATAAGCATTCACCAGAAAGCTAATATTTATTTAGATATACCTAAAGGAACTTTGTTACCCCAGGAGAAATCCTG
>NW_009628112.1:10499-18292 GCF_000690535.1 Cariama cristata
ATCTTAGAGTAAGGAACAGTACAGAGTAAGTGCAATTTTTGACTTAAGCTAGGTCTTCAGTCTTAGTTACACATGCAATCGCTCAAAGCCTGACACAGATGTACTGAAAACACCTCGTTATCAGTAGCACTGGAAGGAACACATGAGGCTCTTTTCAAAACCAGATATGAAGAAATCCATACAGGACTGTTTCTGCTAAGAAAATATACCTCAAAAATATCTCAAGAAATCCAGCAGCCAATGAAGTTATTACTAACCTATGACTTCTCTTTAGGTCTGTATTTAATTATTGTATATTGTGTCATGAATAGAAGCTAGAGGTAGAAGAATGCTATTAAAACTATATAACCCTTCTAGCGTAGGAACTAGAGTAGATCCTCAACAGAGAGGGGGAAAAAAAAACAACTAAAACCCCATATGTTTTAAAATAGTAAAGTATTACTTAAATATAAAAATTCATGTCTGACGTTGTTCTCTTACATACTATATACAGAGAGACGGAGAGATATAGGATAAAGGAACTTCTTGTTATTTTATTCACTAAGAAAGAAGGATTACATGATTTAAGAGAGAAAGAAAAGCAGGAATATATTGAAATACTGACATAGACAGCAGCATTCTGCTTCCAATGGTAGATTCCTAGCAAATATCTTCACCTAGAGACAAAAAGATGCACTCTTTACACAACATTTCCACTAGATGCCAAAAACAAGAGTGAGAGAGAACATCTAGATTTACATTTCCATATGAGCCATTAGACCTGTCATAACAATGCTCAGGCACTAGAATACTTTTCCGTAACATCGCAAGAGAAAAGAGTGGGTAAAGAGGATAATACATAAGAGCAGTCTGGAGGCACAGTTCTTCATGAGGACAGAGACTTGGCCTAACCATTTCAATTAATACATTGCATATACTCCTAATTTTCCACACACATCACACTCTTAACTTACTAAAACGTAGATGAACTAGTTGATGACAGAATTGGAATATTGTATAACAAAACAAGAATGGATCTATCTTCACCCCACTAGGGCAGTTGGTTTTCCATATGCCACTTCATGTGCTTCTGCTGTGCATCTGTCTCGTAGAAAACATTAGATTGTTAGATTCACTATCAATTACAGGCTAGGAAAAGTCTGATTTAAATTACAGCAGGAGAGAAAAACAGCTGGGATCCCTAAGGGGAGGTGCAGGCACCAAGGGGGTGAATCAAAAATCAGAACAGTACGTTGCATGCTACTAATTAGGGAGAAAAATGAAGTCAAGATATAGATGTAAACATTTATTTTTATATAAACCTGAGGTTGCTCAGTTTCACTTCAACCACATTTGAGAAGACTAGTACCTCATTGACCAGCATCTATTTTGATTCATTTGAAAGAGTTGCTTCACAAGTAACTTTAATGACGGTTCTAAACTAAAAACCAGTTTACTTTTGAAAACAAAGTCGTAATAAAACCTAATTACAAAGAATATCGGTGTTTGTCCAACATCCCTGAATTACATCCAAGTTAAGAGACTTCTTTTACCAGCTAATAGGCATGGAGAGTTATGATCGGAACAAAATACAAATTGTGAAAACTTCTGTCAGGGTTAATAACAATAGCTGTATACACAGACTCCAAAAAATAAAATGTACAGAGCGTTCCTCTTCTCAGAATCCTGACTCAAGCAATTATTATCATCTGGCTTGAACAGAGAAAAAGCTACTTTTTTTTTTCTTTTTACAGGAAAAAGAATATTTCTGCATGACTTACTGTTTGGAAACCAAGTCATTTATATGGAACATACTCAAATGAGGTATTTGAATAGCCTCAGATTCTTTCCTTTAACCTTAGCCCATTTCCTACCATTCTGTGTCTCTCTGTTGAAGAAAGATTCTGTTACTCTAGGACAAGCTCATCATAAGCTTGATGCTCATAATATATCCTTCACAAATCTGCCTTCTGCTTTTGATTATTCCGTGCAGTTTCTTTCACTTTTATACATGCATACTCCTAGATTTGTGTGTTCATGTGTTGGAGTAGGAGGGGATGTTTCCATCCCAAAAGAACAGATGTTAATGTTATCAATGCCAAAGTACCATTATATTCCTAGAAGGGATCATTTTGATCCACATCACAAGATAAGTCTACCCAAAAGCATTGCTCAGATAAATGGGACCATGACTATGTCTGCCCAACGGCAAATAACAAAATTAACCTGGTATGGCATGGAAAACAAACTTGCACTAGCTGAACTCCATCGTATAATTGTTGCTGACTTCACACTTGTGTAACACATTTGAGTTGGGAGACCAGAGTGATAGAAACTACAGCGACAACTACTAGTTGGCCTTACATACGGATGATATCAAGGAGATTGGCCTGAGGCTATGTGACTAGAGAGGCCACATGGCTCGCTAGCTTGTCTTATAGTCCTTTACGCCAACAACATGATGTGTGAAGCAATAAACAATTAAGACAATAACTCCTTATGAGTGGACACATCCATGGGCATCCAGCAGCACATAGAAGGCTGAGCCTGAACCTTGCACACAGTACTCCAGTTGACAACCAGGACCCAGACATGTTGCACAGTTGGAGTGAGCATCCTGTACCCCTGCATACTGACCTGAACTGGACTGGAAGAAATGCAGCTTTGACTGATGTCTCTGTGTGCGTGCATGCATGTGTGCATGTCGTAGAACAGGTTTCTTAAAAGACAAATTGCTATCCACTCACTAACGTTCCTCCCACATGCTAAATGCATTTTAGGTTATTCATCACTGACTGCTGTGTTTCCATTCCTGCAACCATACTACCCCAGCCCAGATCCCGCACAAAATCATGCTGTCTGAGCAGCTCCTTAATCAAGTACACCAGACACTTACCTAAGAACTTCTGCATCTGATTTTAATGTTGGTGGTAGCTGGACCTAAAGGCGATGACTAAAATTTAACTTCAAGAAATAGAAAATCCATTAGGTCTGAAACTTGTTTTAAGAGGGTTTTTTAGATGTTACTACATTAAAAGTTAATGGAAATTTGCTTTGCCAAGAATCCTTTAGAAAGAGACTGTGTAATTGCTATTTAGATGAGCAAAGTACTCACAGGTAATTCAACTGGTTTTTAAAAAAGCAAGAATACAGTACATTTTTATTCATACTCAATAATGCACTGCAAAATGAGCAGTCCACATTTACTCTATAGACCATCAAATTACTTAGTTATTGCTCAGACTGTGAAGATCTATCAATATGAAAATGATAAAAATAAACTAAACTACTTAAAATGAGGGTTGGAGGTTTTTTTCAAAGCCTAACATTCACATGGATGGAAAAGAAGCTTAAACTGATTAGCCAGGCTGTTGTTGTCAGATAGAAAAAAAGAAGCCCAAAGTTTTCCATGCCCAATATCAGGTAGTAAAGAGAATAAATTTTCACATTTTTTAAAACCTAGAACAGATATAGAAACAGTTAACCCATTTGTTTGTCTTCCTTGAAGTATTGAACCTAGCTGAAAAGATTTGTCTAACAAAGAAAAACAATTCTTAGGGAAAGGCTGAGAGTTCCATAAAATCTTCCAGAAGTTAGCTTAAAAGCTTAAAACTTTCTTCCTGTTTAGTTACTTTAGAACTTACTTTCTAATAATTAACATCCAACTCCCATGAAAAATATTTCCATAACACCTGTAGCTCTTGAAAGACCAGCTTTTACAATGCAACAGATAGAATAATATGCTTTCCCTAAAAAAAGTGAACTTGACCATGAAGCCTTATACATACATTGTTCTTAGAGCTTTGAATAAAACAGTGCATCAGGACTCTTTATTTTGTACTTAATATCAAATGAAAGAAAATATTAGAAGTGACAGCTTATGCTAAAACATTACACTCTAGTACTGGTACAAAAAAAAGACATCCCAAAACTTGAGCTAAGAGCTTAAGTGCATGTTTAGTCTCATATGGTAGTCCGTTGCCTGACTCCATCTCAGTGTGGTCTAACCATTCTCCATTGCCTTAATAAGAATTTATATATAGCTATAGGCTCCTAAATCTCCAGTATCCGGAGCTGAATAGAATATTTCAGTTGGAAGGGACTTAAAATGATCATCTAGTCCAACTGTGAATTCCACTTATTATTGTGTCCACTTTACTTTGTCCTAACTGCATAATGGCTTTTTTTCATTCAAAATTTCCTTCAAAATACTTGTTATTGAATTAATATATAACCACAGCATTCTCTATCATTAGAGAGGAGATAGATAAGATAGATATCTAGATTTCTGTATCTATATCAATTTTATAGTACACTGATAGAGATTCAAAGTTTATTCAGAATATTTTACACTAAAAAGTGAAAGCAATCCCCTTATCTCTGAAATGCCTATATTGAGGCTAAAAGAGCCTATTATGAAGGCTAAAAAGTCAAATACCCAGTAGGTAGTTAGAAAATACAGTTTTAAATTTAATGTCTGATACTGGAAACTCTAGTTTCCAGGAAATTTTCTTCTTCTGATGTAGCTTAAAGCAAATGCCACAGGGTGCTTGCTTTTGGGGAAAGAGGCCTATATTGTAAAGGAAACAACTTTTTACTGTAATCTTGTAGTTTGAATAGCTTAACAAATGTAATCAAATGTATCATAAGATGCAACTAAATTTAAAGTGCATTTATTAACTTCAACCTTCAAAACAATTGGAAGTTCTGAACTTCTACAGGGAGTTTTCTGGTATTAATTTTGGAGACATTCTCTTAAAAAGTACAGATAGTGGATAGATACTACAGTCCTTTATTTCACACAAAAAAACCAGCATGGAAACTGACAGACTAGACTGGAGCTCTGCACAGAGGAGAAACTATGCATCTAAATAGACCATGGCTCCTCCTTATTGCAAAGCTTTAGAAATAAAAGCATTGAGCCCTAGTTCTTCTCTGATTACTGCTTCTGAAAGTGGAGGACAGACAGTATCTGCCAGACTCATTTTCTGAGAAGTCCACATGGTGCTTAAAAGGAGATTGTTGTTTTCCTTAGCTTACTGGGCTGAAGTCCAGAGCAAGCCATAAAGGCTACTAACAAGAGGATACCTGGAGAACGGTACTATTCAGTAGGCCCAGCTGTGAACCATGAATTGTTCTGATGGGTAAATAGCAAACCACTTGCTTTCTGAGTAAAGATAAGAGAAAAGGTCTTATTATGACCTTCAGCTGAGCAATTCTCTCTTCCCATCAGATGCTGCCTCATAGTTCTAGTTCACTACAGGCATTACTTCAACTTCATACCAGTGTGACAATATTGAAAAGAATGGAAACACACTTCCATGAATTTGCAGTAATGCACTTCTTACAAGTCCTGCAGGAGTTTTGCCCATTGAATTCAGTGACAGCAGGGCCCAAAATACCTATATTAAAATTAAGTGTTTGTTTATTTCAGTGGATCTGATATCTTACCACCCATGGTTTGTCAGGTACCCAAATGTCCCACAACTACTTTGGCATATCTCCAAAGTTCAGTGCCTAAAAAGCAATCATATTTAAATAAAAAAGATATGTCTTTCTTACTACAGGCCTTCAGATAACCCACCTCCACAATGGCCCAACATTCGCAATATAGAAAGCAATAAATAACTTTTTATGAGGATTCACAAACTTCAAAGGCCATATCCTAGTGTTACCAAACAGATGCATGGTAACATTTCAAATACTACATCAAATATCAGTTTGGTTTCTGAAGGCTCATTGTATAATGTTTTGCTGCAGCCAGGCAACAGATTTTCTGATGGGTTTTTATTATTCTGTTTAGTGAACTACCAAGTGAAATCGCTGTCTCATAAGAAACTTTTTTTTTTTAGTTTAATGCACTATTAAGCTTTTTATTAAGATATTATTAATCAACCTTGAGACTCTAAAAAGCAAAACCAGCAGATCTTTAAAACCTCAATTAAAGCTGTGTTTAATGTGGGAGCATTAATGGATGTTCATGCTCTGTTACTAACTGCTGAATATAAATAGCACTATGTACTTCAGGTTCCTTCCTGAGTATAATACTCAGACACCCCAAAATATCATGTCTCCAAGGACTTGAGTCATAAGGACTGTGTATGTATATGACTGTAAGAGAACCATGGACAGAAAGTTCAGTAGGTTACCAAGTTTGCAGAACCTTCCTGCTTATTCCTAGAGGAACTGATTGGTTATTCAACCCGACAGCATAATAGTACCACAATTATTCTGAACAATCTAAGTCAGAGCAACACATGCATTTGGAAGGACAGTCAGAAACTCAGGTATCAAGCTGGTACCAGGCCTTTTGAGAAAAAGCAAGCTTCCCAGAGAGAGAACATTATGTTAAGAGTAAAGTATCTGGAAAGTCAGAGAATTTAAAATCCATTCTCTGTAGAGTAATATGCCCAAATTGCAAACAAGCACTCTGTGCACCATATTCAGAAAGAACATTAGTATTCTGTACAGAATGGTTTATCTGGTTCTTTACCATTGTAGAGCAAGCAAAATCCTCAGAAAACTTTACATCAAATAGTACTTTTACTTGCAATGGAAAACACATGTCTCTTCCAAAGTACTCCCAACAGGTACCTCAGATCTCTCACACAAGTTCTGTGTTCTTGGAGAATTATATCACAGTTCTGAAACCTTTTTCAAGAAATTCCCTTGAAAGTAGAATGTAATCTTAGATATTTAATCTACCAAAAATATTCTCCTCTGATATCTGAAGTCACATTTCCAACTAAATTCAGGAAGTCCCTTCTTTGTCATCTAAAATTTCATTAAAAAAAAAAAAAAAACAACTTCCAAACCAAAATGCTTTACACAAGTAGAAATGTTAGTTGGTCTTACACTCCAAAAAGGCACTTACACAATCCATGGAGATTAGTAAGTGTAGCTTAACAGAAAGGTAAAAGCCACTGAGAATGCCTCATTTTAAAATATGCCTGTATCTCCTCTGATATTTTGCATATTATTATTTTCCTCATTTACATGAGTACAAATGAAGAGCAATTCACCCAAAGGCAATAGAATTAAACTGATAAAAAAGCAAAGAAGGAGTCCTTGTGGATGAAGCTCTCTTTTTAGAATGTATATTGCACATTTTTATCCACTTTGATAAAGTGAAGAGATTTTGAAGGCAGACTCCATATTACCAAATACCTTCTTACTTGTTAGAAAGTCACCTTTACAGAAATAAGTCACCTTTGCAAAAATAATAAGTATTGTTTCCTGAAAATAATTGGAAAGGAATCACAAGAGTAATTTCAGTAACAGCAAATAATGAATGTTTCTCCCATCCCCTTTAATAGTTGAAAGCTTAGGGAGACTATCTAAATAAAGTAGGAATGAGCAGGAATAAAATCCCATTCATGTAATAATTGCAGATTGAAAAGACAAACACAAGGCATCATTAAATACGACACTTTTTTCTACATAGCTACTTTCTCAAAAAGCAGACCACTGTTACATCAGAAGTGAAATATGTCTTTCTCACTTTCCCTTGCTTTTGAGAATGATTAAGATCACTATGTATTGCATGGCCAGCAAAGAGAACCAAGGAAGCAACAGCTTTGCAACAGCTTCTCTGGCTTCCCATCCTTCCACAGCTTCCCTGGGCCCACCAGCACATGGCAGAAAGCCGTAAAGCAAGCGGCTCCTGTTCTCAGCCTTACAACCAGTGGCAATTCCAACTGAAATTAAACTTGGACCATACTCTTCAACGAAATAAATTACAGCTAGAGGCTGAGGGAAAACAAGATTTTGATATCGGGGAAGGGGGGGGGGGGGGGGTGGGGGGAACAAACACA
>NW_009628112.1:18323-31990 GCF_000690535.1 Cariama cristata
AGCTGTAAGGAACAAGTAACATAAAATGTATTTTTAAGTATTACAAAGAATGAAGTTCTAACAGGAGATGAGTCCCTTGTCCTTAAGGTCAGTGTAGAAAGTACTCCCACCAATTGGCGATCTAAACTCATGATTCCTGAAATGGTTGGTAACTGCCACACATTTAAAATTCAAGGTTGGATGCAAGAGGTCTTAAGTATATATAGCTTCTTCCCTAAAAGGTTTTCAAAAGTCAATATAATTTAAGGTATCATAAAACATGCAAGATTTGTTTCTGTAAAACTTAGTACAGTTTTATCTTTTTCTTTCCAACTGTTCCTCTACTTCATGAGCTGACATCAGCAAAATACTTCAACCAAAATACACTCTGGCTTTTTATTTCATTTATCATCCAATATTTACAAACAAAAATTTTGTGGGAATATCTTGAGCTAAACAGTTTGAATGGAGGAGGGAAATGACAAAGTCAGTATCATAGATGAGATTGCAATCCAACAGCAAGGAAAATAACACAGGAAAAACTTGCCATTTGCTATTTCCCAATAAAACGAACAGATAGAACCACAGACCTCTAAGAGTAATGAAAACAACCTACTGTGTCATCATTTTATGCAAGAAAGGGAGAGAGAAGATTAGCCTAAAACTCCTACAATAATATGGATTTTTTTCAGCTGACAAAAGCAATACTATGTAAAATCTTTTCTGTGCTTTATTTCTAATTACCATCTATCCTTTAATGAACAAGAAAGTACTTGATCTTGAAAGTCCTTGTGCAGTCAAAACTCCCACTAAAATTAATGGGATGTTTTTTCCAGCCTAAGAGCTCCGAGATGAGTCCTCAAAACTTAGCTCTAAGTTTATTCCATTAATCAGACTTCTTGGTTTTTTTTCCTCTCCTTTTCTGCTAGGATTATATATTTAAAAATACAGACACCAGAAATCATAACCTTGTCTGAGGAAGAAAGCCCGCTGCACTTTGTTATCCTCAAAAGTTTAGCTCAATTTCACAAGTAAAACCCTGATTCTGAAGAACCTTGGTTACCTGCACACCAAATACTTAATTTTGGCCTCTTCAAACAGTTCGTACAGATGTTGTTGCACAGTGCCTATGGAAGTTAATCCGTCCGAATTACACAAACTTTTTAATCAGGCAAACCTCTCTGAAACTAATACACCAAAACAGAAGGGACTCTGGACAGCCCCACCTCTCACTCCCAGCAAATAAAGTTAAGGGACTGAGGTTCAAAGCCCATTTCTCCCACCTAGCCTCACACAACCTGCAACATGTATCTGACATTTCAGTGCCTAAAAGGAAAAAAATTAAATCCTTTTTTGTATGTCTCGACAAAGCACTTCAATTTGCAGACAGCTGGTCACTCATTTCAAGAAAATGATAACGCTGACACAGTTAAAAAAAAAATAAACAAACAAAAAAAACTACACAACAAAACCTAGCAAGAAATTTCTGTAATCAAAACAATTTACTGTCTTTTTGGTTGTAATACAGTAGCATTGTTACCCTACCATAATTCTCAATTTTCTCTCACTGAAATAGTATAGTAGGCTCTTGCACAGAAATAAAAACAAAATACACTGTAACCTGTCAAATAAGGTAGTACTAAAAACAGTGTCTTGAGAAAAACTATGAGACTTGTTTATGGCTGATCATTAATAAGCCTTAGCAAGGATAATTTCCGTTGTTCATTTTTATGCTTCAACAGCACAGTAGTCTATATATCTGAGAGAACTGACAGCACAGCATTTAATTGCTCATTTACAGAGCCTATGAGAGGTTGTACTGCACCAGTGTACGGTCTAGAAATTATACACTTCTGCATGGATTTTTTACATAGGATTATACCTTCCTGTAAAGATGCTGTAATATCTGTGAAGATTCTATAATATTGCCTTCATTTATGAAGAATTCAAGCATAATAAACTACTGGTCTTTTAATTCCATTGAAGAAATAAAAGGTACAGTAGGTGGCGGAAAGGAGAAATAAGGATGGACTGATTTGCACTTCGACACATTAATACACACACAAAATACCTCCACAATAAACATTCAACTGAAGAAGCAGCACCAGATAAATCCTTGTCAACTCACTGGGTTCTCTTCTTTGCCATCTGGCATGGTTTAAATTGACTTCAACACTCTTTTGCCTACAGCTTGCCTTTGCTTTTAAATGATGTAATTTACAGGACTTGAAAACAAGAAAAATACTAAATAAATAATATCTACTGGTGATGGCTGTTCATCATGGAAGAGGAAAAATAAACCAGAAAGTAAAAGCAGCAACTAAATCAATTACAGAGATAAGCAATTTTGCTTGTTATCAAAAACAAAACCAACAAAAAAACCCCTCACATTGGCACAGTTACTTTCTAAAGGATGAAGTAAAACCTTAAAAGGCAAATTGTAAATTATTAAAAAGAATGAAAGTAAGAATATAATATCAGTGTTAGAATTGAAAGGTTCACAAGACATGCAATTATTTTCCTGTGTGAGCAATTAAGTATGTTTTTAGAAAGACAAATGAACATTTCGTTAAAGAAACCAAGTACATTTTTCACTGCTTTTTTTTTTTTTTTAAATAAAAAACCCCTACTCTAGAATCTGCCTGTACCAGTGTTAGCAGTGAATACAGAACACAGAAAATCTAGTAAGAGAAATGTCTTAGAAATCACAGGGAGATTCTAACCCATCAGAAGAAAGCCAAAAGAGACTTCATAATTCAATTTTGATTCTCAAAGCATGTGGATTCCCCCATGCAACCTCAGTAGTTGCAATGTAATACACTATGCTATCAAAATGTTACTGTTAGAGTCATGTCTCTTACACACCATTGCCTCACAGACCTATATTACCTGCCTTTGTCCCAGCCTCCTTTGTTAAATAAGTCTCTGGTACTTGACTTAAGGAACTAACACTGCAAAGACAGTGCAAATAGAACAGCAAATTCACCTTTCTTATTCTACAGTGAATTCATTGCTCTCATCTATTTACTGTCTTTGTAATATGTAATTAACACTGATCTCCTGATGTGAGACCATTTGACAAGTATAAAACTGTATCACGTGCCAGGTACTGAATATATAATTTCAACGAAGACTTGGTGCCTATTTTGAATGCAGACATCTAGATGCAATCCACACATAAGGATAACATAATGCAATTACTAACTAAAAATCTCTTGGTATTTCTAGTACACTGCAATTCTTTATGGCTGAAATGGATCTGGACTGACCATTAACAATGACAATTTATAACTAGTTTCAGCCATAAAAGATTATATTATTATCCTGCAAATATCAAATTATTGTGGTTTTTTGCTTCTTCAATGTTGCCTAAAATTATGTTCTGTAAAGTCTTTCATCCTCATCCCAATGGCAAAGGAAAGTTACGGTCATATACAACAAAGAATAATGTGTGGTTCTTGAGAAATGGACAACCACTATTTAGGCTTATGTGGGTTACTCCTACATGAAATAAATTGATGGTTTGAATTTAGTTCAAAGTAGATGTAATTTATCCATGAAAAAAAACAAGCAGACTACTTACTGGTAACTCTAAGGTCAAAAAGATCAAAGATTCAAACCACTACCGGACCAAAAGTTACTGGCTCTTTGCACTGCTGTTCACTGCACCGCATCTATTCTGTGGATACACTGTGACAAAAGTGGATGATAAAGGTCTATATATCACCTTTCATGACTGTGAAACTCTCTTCAGGTGAAATGACAGAAAGGTCAATTATATGAAAGCACAGTAACATCCAGGGGACAGATTGTTTCAGTAGTTGCAGCACTAAGTTAGCAAACTATATGTAATGGGAAAAACAAAAAAAAAATTACACTTTTGTACTCTCCAGATATTTTTAAATGCTAAGTGACACTATGCTTAAAAAAAAAAAAAAAAGAAAAAAAGAAAAGTGAAATAGAATCTCTCTTTAAAAGCAATAAAATCTGTCTCTCATTTTGTCTTTCTCTAAGAGGCAGCACATTATGTCGCAAAGGACAATTCTTTATATCTCAAGAAGAGCACTCTAGTCTGGTGGGAAGACTCATAGTCATGCAAAGCTACATTTTATTAAAATCCAAAAAGATAAACGTGATTCAGCTTTGAAATTGGCACTACTATTCAATGTACTATTTTTTTTCCAATTTAATGCTTTAACTTCAGTCCTGTGAATTCTATAAGCTCAAATCCATGCTGGGAATAAATACAGACACTGAGACTTTCTGGTAATGATTTGCACAGGTAGCATGAGAATTCTCTGTTATGAAAAGAACAAATTATGAAGGGAGCAGCAGCTTCATAGTTGAGGAGGAGCAGGAATACAATTAATTATTGCTGTCATTCAAAGAAAATAACTGTAAACTTCTGACAACAGTCAGAAGAAAATCTTAAGGAGTTTATTGTGATCTGTTTATTTTTCTCACTATAAAGAATAGTGATAAAGTAATCCTAATGAAGACCATCAGAGTATCAAAGAAACAAAGCAATGCTTGAAAGAAACTTCAGAAGTTACCCTGATTACAACGCCTAGGATATGATTGAGCCCACTCTTAGTAACTTCTCCCTTTCACGAACTGAAAAAAATATTTTGTCAAGATTTACATAAAGAACCTACATTGTTACAGACGTTCCTATTCAATTATTCATATACCTTGTTTCTAGTAAGTCTAATCTTATTTTCTCTTCTGCCTGAATGTCACAAATTTTATTCTAGTTCTTACACTGATGTTAATATCAAAAGGAGAGGAAGGGGTTGTGCTGAGGTTTAAACCATTACATACTTAGTAATACAATTAACACAGCTGCCTGCCTAACATGTCAAAGGCTGGTTCATATCTTAAAATATCTTAACTGATCTATATTGATCCCATTGTCATCTGTTATCTCCACATTAAGAAAGAAACTACACCTTCCCTATTGTGCTTCTTCATAAACATGATTACTTGTTAAAATAAAAAATATAGTCTTCAATCTCTTTAAATTTTTTCTAATTCTACAAAAGCCAATCTTAAAGTGAAAATAGAAGTCAATAAATAAATGCTGTCTTGCAGTAATTTGGATAGCAAACATGTTCCACTCATGTTAAAGAAAGAGATAAAAAACATTTTTCAAAAAGATAATGGCAAACTGAACTCAAAGGTCTAAAATCTTGCCTCGCTATACCATCCCACACTAATCCTGACATTGCCAGCAGTCAGCAGTTGATTTGTATCAGTGCGTACTACAATATAATGTAATTAGTAATGGTAATATTACCACAAATAGTATAAACAGCCCTACTCTACTGCCTTTAAATTATTTTTGTAAGCATGTTAATAACATACTATGAAGTGTCAATACAAATCCTCGACAGCTTCTTGAAAAAACATTATGCATGTCTAAGCAATTTTCTCATACACAGGTTTTCTTTAGAAAACATGTTGTCACTATTCCATTAGCTCAAAAGGGAGTGTATGCATAAAAGAATCTACTAAAGAAGTCTGACTGCTAGCCAGGAAAGCGTATGTTCAATAGTCTTTATTTACTGCTGGCTGGGATAGGGTTGTAGGAACCACAGCATCAAATGAATTTCTTTAAAAGATGCCTAGTAGTGCAGTGAATGCTTTTCATTTTCAAAGCGGGAACCTTTTGAACAGCACAAAACCTCATTTTGACAGTATTTCAATGGGGACTGTTGTAACGAAAACAGAGTAGATTAACAGGTATGTAGGGGAGACATCTTAGGTCTGATCCAAAGTCTCTGACGTCCACCAAAATTTTAATGGTGTCCACAACTAGTCACCTTACTGAAACCATTTTAAAAAACACCACACACCTCCCCAAAACAACACCAAACCCAAAATAAAATACATGTCTTTTTGCTGCATATCCTACCATAATTTGAGGGTGCTCAACTCCCGACAGTCAAATGCTATGTTATTGGAAAAGGTAGAAACACAGTCTGTAACTCAATTTTCCAACTTGTATTATGCTGATCTGCCCTCTGGAAGTGCCACTCCTTTTCCTACAGATGGAGCCCAGAGTAGGTGTTCAAAATTCAATGTCCATCATTTTGTTGTTGAAAAGTTCAGCAAAAGGAATCTTATCATCATTGTTCAAAGATATTTTCCATACTGTCAGACGGGTGGCTGATTTGATTCACTTTTCATTTTGTATGGAACTATTACCTTAATAAGACATTCAAGAATGTCAACAGGTATCCTTAAGACTATGATATGATGCATACGAGGTTAGAGAAAAGTCTGTTTTGTCAGGTTAAATTACACAGAGATGGAAACCAGATTTTTCTCTAATGTCATTTTTTAGAAACCACCAAACCATTTCAACTCAGTGTTCTTCAAAAGTTTTTATGTCTATAGTCAATATGTTATCACAGAATATTTCAGTCCAAATTTTTACAGCTTGGTCACCGCAAGCAAAGATATAATGGAAGTGTGGGTTTGTTACAGTGTTTTGTTTCGGTTTGGGGTTTTTTGGGGGGGTGGGGAGAGGAGAGGGTTGGGTAGTTATTGTTTTGGTGGTCTCTGGGATTTTCTTTGAAAGCACACACAATCTTAACTATGGCTGCTATTGATAGAAATTTACATTCACAGAGATACACAGTTTCTCTGAAGGAAATTTCATGGTATGTGACTGTATTAAATATTTTCTATGTTTCCACTTATCAATACCTTCACAGCCATTTTACTCACATCATAATCTTGAGTAACAAAACTTGCCACTTCTGACTTTTAAATTTTCCCTTTTGCTTGGGAAACCAAGAAAATGGAAAAGATGGGTGAGCTATCTTAAACAGAATCCTTCACTTGACCCTCAAATAAAGCTCTTTTGCCCTTAGATAGATGGATCAATCACTTGTTTCCATCCTGGGGCTGAGTTGAAATTTTACTACTGCTTGCCCTGTTTCAATTTCATTTAACATTTTTACATTTTAAGTGGATGATGCTTAACAATTAGTCATACTATGCTAAAATAAGCAACAATTTTAACCCTTGAATTCAGGGTCAACATGAAGTCATCCCTCCTGTAGTGATGTATTCCACTTAGAAAAAAGGAAAAGATCCTTCAAGATCCCCACCATCTTAGGGTTGCTTAGACTGTAAAAATTAGAGATCTATTACATCTTTTATTTCTATGGCAGCTGCCATGAAAACAGAGAAACAAGGTATGATTCTTTTTTTCTCCCCCTTTGCCCAAGACAATCATATAGAACTAGGACCAACAAGGATGATACTGTTCCATGACTCAGTTTCAGTTTAAGCAGCCAAGATGAGCCTCTTCATTACTCTTAAACTACTGACAAAAATATATAAATCATTCACTTGATTAGTCTATTATATTAACAACTTTAAAAAAATATCAGTTGTGCAAGTTTTATATTACATGGACATTTAGTGTCCTATTGCAAATCCAATATTCCCTGATGTGATACAGAATCCTCTGATGCAATATAGTAGCTGATAACACAGCAACCTATTTGAAGCTTTTATTAACTCTGAAATCCAACTTAACTTTTTCATTATTTTCATAAAATTCAATATTATCTTAAGAAAAATATTATCACACCAATCAATTTAGAACCTATTTTATCATAAGTACTTACGTCAGATTTTGCAAAGGTGGATTGCAGTCAGTGCTGTGATACAGCTCCAATGTTTAATTACACAGAATCTTCTAAATTCTGTATTTACGAAATGAAATAATTTTCAAATCCTCAACTTAAAACAAAAGTGATCAGTTTAGTGCCAAAAAAAATAATTTTATGAAGTCTGAAAGAAACTGTGAAAATATTGTTAGAAGTTAAAGATAGAGAAGGGAAATTTATAGAATTTTTTAATTGCATAAATTTTGTCTAGCATGTTTTATTAAAAGGCATTTGCTGCAATAGTATTGCACAAAGTTCTTCAAATTAATTATATGGACCATTCAACTAATTGTTTTTACTCCCCAAACAAATTCTAACCATTAAGTGTATCACAAATCTTTTTTCCCCACATAGCTTTTATTTGAAGTTTATATAAAGCAGGTCACTCTATGTTCTTTTTCTTTTACATACATATATTGCTTATTTATTTGTATTTGGATAAGTAGGAAGAAAAAAAATCAAATACCTGGCCTACAATTGATTGAGGATTGCAGGAAAACCTCAATAGTTGAAAGCAAAAGACTTTAAAATTTGAGCTAAATATCCACATTAAGCTGCCTGAGAGTTTAAAATCCTTTATGAAAATTAGATACTAAAGAGGAAAACTCTCTCACTTAAAATTTTCTAGTGTGGTTTTCCAGCCAACATCACTATTTACTACTTCAGCATTAAATTATGTAATCTCTAGTAAGCACTATGGTCCTAATTACAAGAGTCAGTCAGACTTTTTCAGAATTGCAGAAATTAGAACTGCCTGGCTTCCAGGCCTAGGCATGTACGACATAACTGAGTGCTGTGACTGAGACAACCCCATCCCATTATGTTTCAGCAGACAGCAACCCAAACTAGAAGGAAAAAAAAAGAAGAAAAAAAACAACACACACACCACACCAAAACAAAACCCCAAACCCAACAAGTAACCATAAATATTTGAATGCGCCATGTGACAGGTAGTGGGTTGTTGGACCAGATGACCTCCAGAGGTACAGCCATGCTGGTTCAGGTCAAGGACCTGCCTGGCTCAGTATCCAGTCTCCAACCATCTTGACAACTTTTGTGAAATGACTCTGGTACAAACTCCAGAACACTCAGTTATCTGGATCCATAGTGGATTTATTCCTTCACAGGTCTGAAATAAATGTGTAATTTATTGTGTGCATACATTATGCAGGATTGATCATTCTTCTAGAGAAAAAAAAGAACAGGTAGTTCTTTATTTCAGAAAACAGATCCCAACCCAAAATTTACAACGAATAATTCATGCTGGCCCTAGGAAAAGCAAGAGATAAGCAAGCATCCCTCAAGCTTTCTCCCAGCTTCTGATTATTTGAAAGTCAGCCTGATAGCTTTTAGAAATCCACAGCTTTTCTCAATATTTTATACTTAATCAGGACAATTTCTTCAATAAAAGTGATGAGCAGAAACAAATTAGCTAAAGCTGAACTGGCCTATGTAGGCAACTATGAGGCTTTAGGGTGTGTTTTTCATTTGTCTGTTTCTAATTCTGTCTTTAATAATGGCTGCTACTTAGTGACTCAAACTACACACATTTTGGACTTTTCACTATTACTCTTTAAGCACCTAGTAGCAGAAAAAAAAAACAAACCAACCATGATTTTAAGAAATCCAGTTGGTACAAATAGTAGCAACTTACTAATTTACTATTCCTTCCATACAGTGATATTCTCACTATTACAGAGTTCAACAGAAACCTTCTACAGAATGTCTTTAGCTCAAAACACTGCATTTCCCACTGTGTCTCCCATGACAACCAGGCTCCTCTGAAAACAAACTGTACCACCAGAAGGCTTAAAAGTAGCAGAAAGAATTTCCATTCTTCCTCCTGTTGATCTCACCAGGAAAAATGAGCTTCAGCACTTTCAGAACTAAAAGCAAAATCTTAAGTTTTCTCTTGCAAATTCCTATATACAAATGAATCAAGAATTGCATCAGCATACATTGATAAGAACAACGAAAAGCAAACCTGACTACCTAATTTACCTGTTCTAATAGAAATCTTCAGATATCACTAAAATTGAAAACGCAGGTAACAGTAGGGTACAAGGACAGATACCAACAGAATGAAGCAGTTGCCATTTGGTAAATTCCAGAGTTTAGCAAACATTCACAAATCCCAGCCGAAGTTTTTTTAATTGAATTTTTTCATTCTGTAAATTTTCATCGATGTTTATTTGATCTCCGACTGCACTGCCACCAGAAAGACAGCTCTCAATTTCTTCTCTTTTGCTGGGCATGTCCTTTGCTATGTCAGTACTTAAATCACGTAGCTCAACAGCTATGTCAGTTCCTTGAACTGACTAAAAACTAGACCTGCCTCCCCAAATTACTATTTTTCCCAGAACAGCTGAACACTCACTAGCACTGACACAAGAGAGGTGGCAGGAACAGACAGCTGGAGGCAGGGAAAAGAGCATAACTTGCCTTTTTGGCAGTAGCCTGGTCAAAACTGATGCTGAGAGATCAAAGAGAAAGCTAGAATATTGTATGACAGGAGCTGTATCTTGTTCTGCATTCTTCTCCTGAATTGGAAGAGCATGAGATGAACATGAATTCCCATTAGAACTGGCTTTATTATACAGCCAGCTAACACCAGTACTTTTTCACTATCTGGAACAATGATCTGATGATTTATGGTATTGAAAGCTAATCTATCATTCCACAAGGGGCACACTGAGAAGGATCTTGACTTTTTAAAATTTAGGAAAACAACTTCTTTAAAAGAACAAGTAGTCACAGAACCAGAGGATTTTTGTCAGGACCACCTGCCAAAGTAGTCACTTTGCTGTTCCCTTGGGAGCTATTATAGATAAGGTTTAACAGACATCTACCACAATAAAGCTAATAAAAGGTACCTATATTGTATTTAAAGAAGGAAAGAGAGCCAAAACAAAGAACTGATAGTAAACTAGAACTATTTGCTCTTCAGGTCTGTCAGATGACTTCTAATTTCACATTAATGGGAAAGAAATAACAAAAAAATAAAATTAAAATATGTGTCTCTCCAAAGAAAATGGATAAGCCGTTTAATACTAATCCCGATTCAAACAAAACATGGCAAAGAACCTTCAGGAATAAATCGTAATGATTCTTCCTATCAGTGGTCCACCCCTCACAGTTATCAGAAATGTACTTCTAGAAAAATTACTTGACTGAAACACTGCAGATTTAAACTGTTTGCTTTGAATATTTACTGAGTAGTATCAGTAACCACTTCTCCAAATAAGTGCCTGGACTTGGAGACATGCTGTGATCTTTCTTTCCAGAAAGAGCAATTTGCAACAAAACAATCTTGCAACTGAACTTTCAGAGTAAGTACTTTTCTATAAGTCTTATAAAATTTCAGATTGCACCTGAAAACGGCAATCAAAACTTCTGACTCAGATCTTTCTTTTAAATCTTTTTTTTTTTAATTAAAAACTCAGATTCTACAATACTAGGGATCATTTAGGTGAAGATCCAAAAACTGACACTTTTCTAGATGTATTTCAATCTCATTGTTAGTCATTGTCCCTAATTCAGTGTCAAGCTTATCTGCACTGTTATACTGATGTCTTCATAAATGCCATAATAACATTGGATATAACCTAGAAACATTAATATATACTCAAATAACAAATGTATCTGAAAAATGAACCATTTAAAGAATGTTTTCAAATTTCCAGAAATCCACACAGACCATCGTCTTCCCTCTCCACTAAAATAAGTTTTTGGCTTTTCCAAAAACAGCCGTGAAAATAACTTGTCAAAGGTAGGTCCTCAGAACAGGGTTTAGAAGAGGGGAGCCAGAACATCAGCAGCAGCCTGTGAAGTTGAATTCATTACCTACAAAACTTGTACATCAGCAGCTATGCCTAAACATTGTGTAAACTATGTACATGTTGACATTCTAAAAGTAACTTGCCAACCACTGAAAAAGGCAGCATGGATGTAAATAGAGCTCCTATTTTATTTTTAAATCCAACATACTGCTTATCTTAAGACATTTCACAGTGCCAAGGGCCTAAAACACTCACTTCTTACTGAGGTTTGTTTTACTGTGTGAGATCTGAGTTTAATTTAACTCTATCATTTGATGAGCTGCACCAATGTTATCTTAGAGCTTCTGCTGTACAAATACCCAATTTCCTTACTCTGATCCCTTCTCTTACTGAAACAGATCCAGTAATCTCTGTCATACACTGAAACCAGTCTCAAAGGAGAAAGTATTTTCTATGGCAGTTCTAGGGAGACTGACACCATTGTTAGATATTACTAAGCCCTCAGATATTCATTCTCTTCTAAGTCAGTGAACTTCAAAAGAGTTCCTTGTACCACAGCGTTCACTGTTTGATAGTTTGTGCTTGAATGTGTGCCAATTCACCTTTCAGCCCCATTGGTTACTAAGGTAAAAACATTTGTACAGTATTTGTTAATTTTTCTGAAATGGGAAGATTATTTCTCAGAGTCTAACAACCTTCCCACATTGATATGGCAGGAAGGTCTAGCATTCCTTTCAATTAAAATGTTGCGGTTTTAAAACTGAGTAGGAAATTCGATAATGTAGACAGCACATGTAAAGTCTGTGGCTTACAAATGACTGAGAACTTGCAATCCATCATCTAAAACAAAACCCAGAAGAACTGTCCTAGCATGAAAGATATCTTTCCCAGAACCATTACCATTGGCATCCTGCACCATTTCACACTGCTACAGTGAGAAAATATGAAAGTATTCTCAAAACATTCAGAGAATACAAATGCATTTGGTCTTTGATTAATTGCATTAAAACCACAAATGTGAAACCTCCATACAGAGAAATGGGTGAATAGGACACTTTTTTCCTCTTTTATTTTTGTCTTGTTATAAAAATGTCACAGTTTTCACTTTTAGGAAAGATGCCAGCAAAGCTGAAATACACTGAAAACATCCAAGTATTGCCCAGAATGAAAGTTTCATTGTGACTGTCAAGGGTTCCTATAAAAGATATTGGGGATGAGGGAGTGGCAAAGATAGGATGAAATGATGAGATTTTCAAGGTGATTTTTTATTGATAGTATTGTACACTAAGTGTCTTCTAATACTTTTGGGTTGTAACCTTTCCCGTGCCCCCAATATATCAATTCCCTTCTTGTTCCAGAGAAATCAACCTATTTTTCAGTTTCTCCTCATATTACATTCTATTTCTTCAGACATCTTGGAAATCTGCGTATTGTATCTATAACAGACACAAGAGATCTTACTGCATTGCCTTGCAAATCAGTCAATTGTATTTTGCTAGCAGTGAGAACAGCAACCCAGACTGAATAACATCTAATCCAAAATCAGCACCTTGAGTTTGATCTGTGCACACTAGATTATTGAACTACAACAATTGACTAATAGAATTTAAGAAAATATTAAGATCTGTTAATAATAAACAAGAGGAGTTATAGATGTGCACATGCCGGCAGGGCTATGATCTTACTGGCATCATGGAGACATGGTGGGATGACTCCTACGACTGGAGTGTTGGAATGGAAGGATACAGGCTCTTTTGGAGGGACGAGCAGGGGAGATGAGGAGAGGGTGTTGCCCTCCATGTCAATGACCAGCTGAAGTGCATGGAGCTCTGCCTGGGGATGGATGAGGAGCCAACTGAGAGCTTACGGTTTAGGATTAAAAGGGAGGGCAAGGACAGGTGACTATAGTGGGGGTTTGCTACAGACCACCCAACCAGGAAGAACAAGAAGATGAAGCTCTCTATAGGCAGACAGAAGCAGCCTCATGTTCACAAGCCCTGGTCCTCATGGGGGACTTCAACCACTCTGATATCTGTTGGAGAGACAACACAGCAGGACACAAGCAGTCCAGGATGTTCCTGGAATGAGTTGATGATAACTATCTTCTCCAAGTGACAGAGAGGCCAAAAAGGAGAGGTGCTATGCTGGACCTGGGGGGCTAGTGGGGAATGTGAATCATAGAATCGTTATGGTTAGAAGACACCTCAAAGATCATCAAGTCTAA
>NW_009628113.1:0-7918 GCF_000690535.1 Cariama cristata
TTGGTGTAGATGCACTTCAGCTGGGCTACGTATCTCACCTTTAAGACTGACCTGCTGCCCCTAGGCTCACCTCCAGCGTTTTATTCCCCCATCCCCCTTCGGATCTAGTTTAAAGCCCTCTCAATCAGCCCTGCCAGCTCATGAGCTAGAATCCTCCTCCCTCTGTCAATATGATAGTGATGTCAATATGATGGTCAGTGATAGTAAACACTTGTATCTAAACAATATTAGCTGAAAATCCTACAAATCTGTGTCATAGCATGTGTTAAATTTAAACCCAACATGCCTGTATTATGAATGATTGCTTGCACTCCGATTTTAGTTCTTGCCCAAGCAATGAATTTTTTTGCCTTCATAGGGAAATTTTGCTGACTTTAAGTGCTTTTTTCAACATCTAAGTTAACTAGTGATAGGATGGCAGCCCAGTACAGTTAGAGTCCTGTTATTTCAGATATTCTTTCAGATTGACTTAAAAAAAAAAATAGACTGCTTATAGACATTTATCCTGCCTCTTGGCCAGGCATTGTCAAATAGTCAGAATATCATCCATATTATGTGAGATGATGTGTAGAGAGCGTTACTGCCATGTGAGATATTCTTAGATGTGCAGGAATTCTTACCCTGGCCTCACACTGGTGACACGACATTTCTGCTGGCCAGAGTGATGTTTCTGGTAGCTGCTGCTGAAAATGGGGTTTACCCTGCCCCCAACAAATTGCTAAATTCCCAAACAATGATTTATTGAGGTTTTTGAATGGCCATCACTACGTGTTTCCATGAGACTTTTAGCACCTTCCAGTTGCCTGGTGTTAATCCCTTTTGCCCCTCTTTCTTCTCTCTCTTTAAAGCACTAATGGAAAATTAATGAGTGGCTGTCAACTGCTGGATGGAGAACTGCCTCCTAGCTCTGTTTTCTGACAGACCCTTTTGCTTATCTCATGTCCTACCCCTGATAACAACTTGTTGTGAATGTGTGGTATGTGGTCACCTTTGTTGTGGACACCAGCGCCCAAATCTCAATATTGGATCTGCGTCCACCCCTTCAGGCTGTTCTAGAAGTGAATTTGTATTTCAGGGTGTTATGGTGTCCATGATGAGCCCAGAGTTCTACATGATGTTGTAAAGCATTTTCCCAGTCATGGTCAAACCACTCCACAACCCGAATTGTTGGTCACTGGATAAAAGCAGACGTCAAACCTGAATTGTTGGAGACAGTCCAGAGGAGGGCCATGAAGATGATCACAGGGGTGGAGCACATCTCCTATGAAGAGAGGCTGAGAGAGTTGGGGTTTTTCAGCCTGGGAGAAGAGAAGGCTCCAGGGAGACCTTATAGCAGCCTTCCAGTACCTAAAATGACTTACAAGAAAGCTGGGGAGGGACTTTTTCCAAGGGCATGTAGTGATAGGATAAGGCATAATGGCTTTAAGCTGGAAGAGGGTGGTTTAGATTAGATACCAGGAAGAAATTCTTCACTGTGAGGGTGTTGGGGCACTGGAATAAGCTGCCCAAAGAAATTGTGAACGCCGCATCCCTGGAAGTTTTTGAAGCCAGGTTAGATGGGGCTTTGAGCAACCTGATCTAGTGGAAGGCATCTCTGGCCATGGCAGGGGAGTTGGAACAAGACGAGCTTTATGGTCCCTTCCGACCCAAACCATTCTATGATGATTTTTTCCCAGGTTCTCTCATAGTAATTGGGAAGACACCATAGTATTTACCTCTTGGATGCCTGCACACCTGATACTTGATATAGGTGATTCTACGGTACTGCTTTGTTGCTTCCGTGCATCATATGTCCTTCCTGAGGAGCTGTGAGTCATGTGGCAAAAATTAAATTAATCTGATCCAGAGCCCGTGATCGGCATTGAATGCTTCCTGAACATCCGCCATCTAAAACTATCGATACTATTGAACCTCCCCATATGTGTGCCCATCTTGTGATGCACAAGCTTTCATCCTGGAACTCAAGACATTATCAGTGCCTAGTGTAGAAAGCATATAGTTTGACGATACAACTTACACATTGCAGGTGTCAGAATATCGACCTCACCTAGATTATCGTATAGTTATCAAACCACCAACTAATACCCTAACCTATAACTCCACATGAAATGATGATTTGTGAGAATCAAGGAGTGGAATGGCATCCTACCACTTGGCCAGTGTTGTCACATAGGCTTTTTTTTTAGGTTTACTATCAGTGATTGGGTGACTTGCCATACATGTGCATTGTCGCTCATCTTTCTCACTGCCTCAATAAAGTTTCATTTATAATGTGTTGTCAGACTCCATTACTTTGGACCACAAATACATGTTTTTGCCTAGATTAACTAGTGAAGAGCTGGCAGCCCAGTACCATCAGCGTCCTGTTGTTTTTCATACTATTCCAGCTAGCCATTTTTAGTACTATAGCCTGCCCATAAATTCATCAAGATGTTGAACACAATATATTATCCTGTGTAGTAATTTCTTTCATTAACATTTTGTCGCTCACCTCTATTTTTGTTAAAAATATACTTAAACACTTGAAATTTCCTGGCAAAATAAGGCACTTCAAAAGGTAAGGTCTGAGACATTTATTACTTTCTCCATTTAGGGAGTTCTGTTTCCTCTGAATTCCTATTGCCATTTTTTTCCCACTAGAACAGATGATACATCTAAAACATATCCCATAAGTTGTTTGGTATTATACAGAATTTTCGATGAATAAATAGCTTTGTAGTATCATTTATGATTTAAACTGCAGGTAACTAAAATAACAGTTATGTTTGGAGAAAGGAAAGAATTAATTAGATTAGTAAAACTCTCAGTTGATACAAAATTCCTCTGACTTCACTGGAAATATTCTGATCTTACTTGTTAAAAAACTCTTTTCAAATATAAAAATATCATTATCACATGATCAACTTTCTTATTGCACGTTTAAAAGGGAGTTTTAACTAATAGACTATAAAAAATAGAAACAAAACAGGAACTGACTTCTTACAGAGAAACAGTTTATGCCTCCATGTAAATGTCTCTGGAAATTCTCTACGGAAGCCAAAGTTTTCTTTCTGAATTCCAAAAAAAACTAGCTGGTCAATGGGTTCCTCAGGCATTCCGGCCTGAGACTCAAACTGTTCCATAACTTTGTCCTGGTTTGACTAGCTTCAACTGCCAGCCCAGCTTTAAACAGTGCCAATACTGCAATGTATTTGATTTCTAAATTGTAAGTCAGAGGTTAATTCATCACAGGTTCTGTAGTATATACAAGTTAAAAGCAATAAAACTGAAAAATAAGTCAAATTCTTTTTCAGCTCATCATGTTGACAACACCTTAGGCTTTCTTATATTTCTTCCTTTACTAGCTTGGTTAATATGTCTGATTTAGTTCTTCCAAAAGTATTAATTGTATCTCTAAGAAATTAATCTCCAGCTTCCCTGACATCATTCATTTTCCTTACAGTCACTACTAGTATATTTTTAATGTCCTTATGTGCTCCCAAGAAAGGGTCACAGTGCCAGATGGTTTGTATTCAGGAAGTTACAATGACCTAACTTTTAAGGTGGATTAAAGAGACACAATTAATAAAATTTTTTTTGTAGTAGTGCTCATTCCTTTTTTCAACATTTGTTCTGCTTACTCAGGATGTCCACAGTTCCTCTACTCTTCTCCAAGAAGGAGTTCTACTATTCAGATTTGTGATTAGCTTGGGGACATCAGATCTTATGTGAAAAGGATGGATTATGAAAAGGGGGAAGAACTGTGAGAACTACATTTTGGGTTGGAACTAGATAACAGAAAAGTAGTCTTTCTTTGCTTCTGATGAAGGATCCTGTTTGTGTTCAGCTGGAAATTCTGATGACATAGCAAAAAAATTTAATGCCAATCAAATAATCAATTATTGGAAAAATTAAAATTTCAGAGTCCCTTTCTGCACTACACACACAATCCTGGCTACAGTCAAGTCTTCTGAGGAGCAAAAGAGAGGAATAAGTGTGGAGGGAAAGCAGAGAAGAGGTGATACAGAGCAAACTAGGGATATAAAAATCCCATTTGAGGCAAAAACAAGATTGGTGAGAAGTGAGGGAGGATACAGATCCTGGTGAGACTTCATTGGGCCAGTGATCCAGAGGAGCTGATTCTACATTTTGGAGAGTTCTATGCAACCTGAGCACCTGATGCATGCAGAAAGACACAGTGGTTTTGAAACATAGAGGAAAGAGTCCCTTCTCTGAAATGTCATGTGGTATTTGCACAAAAATTGAAGGTTTATCCATAATCAGCATGGTACTCACCTGTGAAAAACGGTAAGCTCAGAAATATCCTTTTTATATGTTAAACCACTTTGAAGCAGGTTCCTGTTCTACCCTGGTAGCTGTCGTAAAAATCAGCAATGACTTTTTCAAGCAATCTTCCCAATTAGCAAGAAAAGGGCAACTAAACTGTTAGCTGAACTTCACTGAACAGATTTTGCTGTAGTAACATTTACTTTGTATTTTGTGTGCCCTTACTTTATACTTGTTTGATACTAAAAAAAAAAAAATTTGAAAGAAAATGACATTTGCTATTAAGGAATTGCAAATACAGTGCCATGTATTCCAGTACATAATGAGAATTAGTCCTAGTACAGTCATAGTAGAACAGTTAGTTATTCTTCCTACAATGTAAGACAAAATTTTACTAACTCTAAAAGTCAAAGTTTAATTTTTCTTGGAAGCCTTGTCAAAAGAAACAAATGACAGCTACACAGAGAGAGAAAAAAATCTTGGTAGATTTAGATACCATTAGGCTTTATCTGTTTTTGAGAAACCAGCATAATTTCTTGATAGGGTGGTTGTACTTTCTTGATAGAATTTATCTCCTTTTTCTTTTGGTTTTGATACATTCAATTGTTCTTAGAAAATTCCTATGTCTCTACTGAACACTGCCTGAAGTTGTACATTCAACTGTTGTTTCTCTTCAAAACGTGATGAAAAATTATAAATTTTTTCAGAACTGTTACAGACTTGGTCCCTCTATCACAATATTTAGTTGCTATATTTACTCTGTATTCACTAGACTCTGTATGCCCGAAAGAGTTACATGCAGAAAATCTGTGGTCTGGTACACATCTAACTGAAGTAGTACATTCCTGAGAATGACCAATGTGTCTAAATTACTTTAGGAGTCTTCTGTAGATGGTATTAAGCAATGTAAATTTTTGTTCAGAATAGTGAGGCTTGTGGATAAATACGTCCTAAAACTGAGGAAGATATTCTTTTTACATTTAAATCAGTAGATGGTTCATTGATCCTTGTGATTAAAAAGCCTGTATTTAAATATGTTTTAAATTGGAAGGATTCTTGAATCAGAATGCATTTCCGTCAACTGTAATCTACCTGTACTTTATTAGATATTTTTGTGTTAGAATATTATTGTAATGGTAGAATAACAGATGTGATTATTCATTGACTTCTTATAATCTGTTCCATTAGAAAAGAGGTATAAAAATGTATCTTTCATCTTATTTGCATGTTAAAATAGTTTAATATGCGTCATAAAATGCATATCATTGGAATAGTTATCACTATGTATGCTTGTACATTGCTGAATGAGATTTAAACCTGTCATGGTACTGAATATAGAAGGGAAAGTACTTCAGTGGCTTCTAGTGTGAATTTAAGAAAATTATGAGAATGTTACAATGTCTTAAGGGAAGAGCAGGAAACATGGATTGGAAGTAAGAATTAATTAAGAAGAGAGTTTGCGTTTCACTGCTACATAATCTGCTAATCAATTTGACATGGTCTGTTGCTGATTTCCCATTAAAAAACCTGTGCTTGCTTTCTTTTTTTCTTAAGTACTTTTGTTCTTTCTTTACATTTGGTTAGTCACTAACCTCAGTTTTATGGCAGTCCTTTTTACTGTCTTTTTAAAAACGGCTTCTTCCTTTTCTTCTTCAAAATCCTTTTTTTCCTTATGAAAGAAATCAAAATGAAATTTTAAGGAATAGTAATTTACTTTTTCTTCAGTCAAAGATTTCACTGATTTTTATGTGCTCTTTATTTTTAAACAAAATTAGTCACTTACCTCAAATTATTTCTTATGATGTTGCAGATCTAGCTGTTCAAGGTATGTCTACACTGAAGTATAAACACTATCCGAGGAAGGTGCCTACCCCATGTGGCATACAATATTGCTAACCGTGGATCACAATGAGAAAGTTTTGCATGAATATTCGTTGGAGTCATGCAAGCTGTGAGGCTCCAGAATTTTATAGCCGTTTCTTGGAGTGTGTAAGTATATAACCAAGGCCTGTATCTTTGGGTGTAGATAGAAATTATGTCTGCAATTCATGCTGATGAGCATTTTCTACATCTCCAGCGAATATTGTTTTGCATGTTTGCTCACTATATGTCCCATTACAGAGATGTAACAAATTTATCTAGAAGTGGGAAGAAACTGTATTTTGTTAGAAGTTATGTGTCAAATTTACATTATTTAGTCTACTGAACCTTTTGTTTTCCAGGACTAAATCAATAAATGAAGATGATTGTTTACAAAACATGCATTTGAATTGACTTAATGTGAGTGGAGAATAATGACGAATTATTCAAAGGATGTGTGTCTTTGTAAATGCGGCGGCATAACATGCATGAGACCTTATTGCTAATGGAATTTGAGGTAAAGAGTGGATGATGAAAAGGAAACTATTATCCTGCTACAAGAAATAACATTGAAGAAATGAAGGGATGGGAAAGCTGTTCTGTTATAAGTCTTACAGACTTTTCAGGACTTTAAGACAATATAAAAGCGTTATTTTAGACATGCAAAAAACCAGAATTTTACTAAGGTTCAAACATGAAGTCTCAGCATTCACAAAACCTCATTAAATTTTGATCTAGTTCTGTTACGAGTCTTACAGACTTTTCAGGACAAGGTCATTCAAAGGATTCCTAAAGTTGAGTTAGATGAGTGATGTGCCTTTGTGATCTTTAGTTTATCTTTCTTATCAGGTAACTCCAAATATCTTAAGAAATAGCTACGGGATATTTCTCAAGGAAAGAGGTCTCTCAGAAAGTATCCAAGGCTCTTTGGACTTACTGAAAGCTTCATAACAAGACATGGACAAAGTAAAACGAGGAATTACATGACGAAGCATTTTAACTGGTATCTTCTTTATAGCAGAAGATGAAGAGTCAAGAATGATGGTGTTTTTCTAGAAAAGCTGTGAAGAGGTGAGAAATACAGCAGCGCTCTCAGATTTGTGAAAGTGTTTTCTCCTTGCAATATTTAACCATTTTTTTTTGTTTGCCATATCTTTCCGTCCTTTTTGATTAATGAAAATTATTTGTCTTTTTTTCCACAGGCTGAACATCACTAGCTGTCTGATTTTAAAATTTATTTCTCCAATGGTTTTATCATTTTTCTATTTATCTCCTTTTTCTCAGAGAGCCGGCATATTGCAACATAACCACTACCCAACTAATGCTGAACAGAATAAAATTACTCTGCTGATTGTTTCAAGCATGTGACACCCATCAGTGCAGGTTTGGAACTGTTGAAATAGCCTCATAGTCAATCTCTAAATTGGTAAGAGTAACCATGACCAAACATCAATGTAATTTTGCTGGGAAAGATAACAAATAACTGCAATCTAGTGTCAAGCAACTTCTATTTATTTCTTTTCAGAAGGATTAATTCTTGAGATTAGTTTTGTATCTCCTCAGAAATCTTAGTGTTGTTAATGGGACTGCTCATATTTAATATGTAAAATCAAACAGATTCACATTCTGTGTGTTGCAGAGAACACGAAGGGGTCTCACAGAAAAATAACTGAAGATTCAAGCAGAACAATGGTGTATTACATTTTATCACTACTTACACTGTTGTTTGTGAAATCCCATTCTATTCCAGCTTGGCTTAAGATAGGACTTTAAGACAATATAAAAGCGTTAT
>NW_009628114.1:0-325 GCF_000690535.1 Cariama cristata
TTGATTGGGAGACACTGCTATTGCACCTGTTGTTGACACCTCTAAACGGTCATCTCTTCCAGTGTGCGCAGCACACTCTTGTCAAGGCAGAAACCACAGAATCATAGAATCAGAAAAGACCCTTAAGATCATTGAGTCCAACTGTTAACCTGACACTACCAAGTCCACCACTAAACCATGTCCCTAAGCGCCATCTTTGTGGAGGCCAGTAGCTCATTTTACCAAAGCCTAATTTGGGAAGAGCAACCACTCGGGAATGTGGTGTTTCCTTCCCACTCCCACCTCTGCCCAAACCAAACACGCTGGAGGCTCTGAACTAGAGGGA
>NW_009628114.1:553-809 GCF_000690535.1 Cariama cristata
GCTTGGCGTCCCGCTGGTCCCAAGGAGAGTGTTGGCTGCCTCCAGGCACTTGTCCAGCTGGGACACTGCAATCAGAGAGAGACAGGGGCAATAAGGGCGTCAGGCAGGAGGAAGAGTCCACAGATAGGAAGGAGAAAACGGACACAGGACTCCTTCATCTGCCCCCAGGAAACTATGGTCCTGAGAATGGGTGAGGCAGAACCCACTGGAGAGAGAAGTGAGGTTGCGCTATGGGGATCAGCAGGCAAAGAACCCT
>NW_009628114.1:1283-1650 GCF_000690535.1 Cariama cristata
GTGAAGCAAAAAAACTCTAGAGCGGAAAACAAATCTCATGGGATCCACATACTTGAAAGAAGAAGTAGATGGCGGTGGTGGTTTATATGCTGTGGGAAAAGACCCTTCATCAGCTTTATTGCTCTTCTTCAGGCATGCTCCAGCACCTCAATGTCTTTCTTGAAGTGCGGGGAACTGAACTGAACTGAACTGAACCCAGAACTGAACACAGTATTCGAGATGTGGCCTTGCCAGTGCCCAGTACAGGGGAATGATCACTTCCCTAGTCCTGCTGGCCACACTATGCCTGATACAAGCCAGGATGCCATTGGCCTTCTTGGCTACCTGGGCACACTGCTGACTCCTGTTCCGCCAGCCGTCAACCAGC
>NW_009628114.1:1919-2421 GCF_000690535.1 Cariama cristata
GCCCCAAAACTGAGCCCTGGGGAACACCACTAGTGACTGTCCTCCAACTGGATTTAACTCCATCCAAACATGTATTTATGATCCAGCACTGTCCCTGTCCTCTCCCTGGGAGTCCCTGAGCTGGGTCTCATATTTGCTGAAGGGCTTTCAGGTTTAAGGGTAACTAAAGGCAAAATTCATTGGTTCCCATGCCATGGCCAAGACATGGCAGGATAACCCTCCTATAAGACATTAGGTTATCCCTACATCTCCCACCTGGGTCGAGGCCCCATACCTTTTGAGCAAGTCCCCCGCTGGGGCAGGGCAGCAATGCCATGGGTGAGTCGACGGAGGGCAAGCCTTGATGCAGACACTGCTGTCAGCCAGCCAGGTGGGACCCAGATGCTCTTAGGATGGCAAGAAGTGGTTTCAATGGACCCGTGAAGCTCAACGATCTGGCAGGGGGTGAGTGATTGGTGGAGTGGCAACAATGCCAGGGGCCCTTTGAGGTCAAACAGGGAAA